>NC_092818.1:136239212-136526712 GCF_023375885.2 Dermacentor andersoni
CAACGCAGACGAGGGCTCTTCTAAATGATTCTGTTCCACGACAAGCTTGGAATGCCTAGAGAGGCACCAGTGCATCAGCGAACACACAAAGAAGCCAACTTCGATACAATAAGTTTCAGTAAATAATATTATATGCCTCCTGTTTAGGCAGCCTACGAATCTGCTGTATCGATTTAGGCAAATAAATTTTTTATTTGACTAATTTAGAGGAACACAATACTCTACTAGCATGTGGTGTTATGACGTTCTCTTGTTGCATTACTGTGGGTGTCACGGAGGACGAAATAACATGAAACAGTTCTATGGCACCGACAAGCTACACAGTTCGAGTTGTGAACGCCATTCAACGGAGATATCAACAATGCAAAAAAAAAGAAATCGGCCGAACCTTTTTCAGTATGACTGTCGACGGCAATGCATATATCATTGAATCAATGTAGCGACACAACGTATTGCTGCCGTCGAGACGACTTATGTATGCACTGCAGAGTGACTCGTGTTTCGCGCTTCCCCAAGGACCCCAGGCGCCATCTTGCGTCGCCGCCGCGAAGTCTGCGCGTGGCCTTTGAAATGCATGGCTCGCCGGTGCGTGCGAATGCTGTGAAACGAGTCACGTGGCAGCATGGCTCCTTTCTCGTGCTTCTTTCTGGACACGCTGCGCCATCTATTGGCACTGCCGAGAAGTCCGCGCGTTGCCTTCGACACGAGAAGCGTGGCGCGCTGGTGCGTGCGAACGCTGAGAATCGTTCCTTCGCTTCCCTCACACCGAGTATCACATACGCAGTTACCCAAGTTGGTGCCAGGTTCACTGAAGAGTGGCACATACCCGGTGCATTCATGTGGCAGTGCGCCGAATGCTGGCGCCAACCTAAGTATTACGAGTAAGCGCACTTCTGTTGTGCGTATAAAAGTATTCCTACATAAAACGTGACGATATGTCGTCTCGCAGGTATCTTTAAAGCAACCCGACCTGTTCATGGAATCGTGCAGTACGTTCAAGGATATGCATAATTAGATATGCATAATTTTATTTGATTTAGCCATTTTGTCTGTGCCACTGGGTGAGTACCGAATCTTGGCCAATCCTCTAAAATAGATATGTGCCATGGTGGCAAAAGAGGTACAGAGTGCTTAAGTGTTGCTCGACATACGCCGTACTTTCCTGCGCCTGCTCCGGTCCTTGCCATTCTTCCCTCGACACGCTTCATACATCACATGCGTTCTGGTGACATTTTTGTCTAAAGGTCTCACATAGGGATCCGCCTCATTTTGTGTTAATTTTGAAATAGCTTTTGAATGGTGTATGGCGGATAATTAGATAAATTTCATGATGCTGATACTGCGACCTTTGTGTCAGATGAGCATTGCACGCGATTACACGTTGCATAGAAAGAAAGAATTGTGCGTATCACCGTTAGTTGTATAGCATTTCATAAGCACAGCTTCACTAAAGCTTCGCTCCCCATGTGCGTTGGATCAGCACAAGCACAAGCACAAGCAAACACGCACACACGCACACACACACACGCACACACACACACACACACACACACACACACACACACACACACACGCACGCACGCACGCACACACGCACACACACACACGCACGCACGCACACACACACACACGCACGCACACACACACACACACACACACACACACACACACACACACACACACACACACACACACACACACACACACATACACACGCGCGCGCGCGCGCACGCGCACGCGCACACACGCACGCACGCACGCACACACACGCACACATTATATATATATATATATATACCTATGTATGTGTGAACGAGAAGAAAGGGAACCGAGGGGCCCGATTATTATTACTCATATAATAAGAAGCCAACACACATCTTAACTGAATTAAAGAAACGATAGGTTAATGGAAATGAAAGTGGATAAAAAACAACTGACCGCCAGTGGGATAAAGACCCACGTTTCCACATTGCGTGTGCGATCATCTTACCAATTGAGCTATCGTGGCGCTGTTTTCCCATCCACTTTCTCGGGTATTTTTGTTTTACTGCTAGATCTAATACTGGGAGTGTCAGCCAGTGCAACCACCCCAAAAAGTGGATGAGAAAGCGGCGCCGCGGTCCAGTAATTAGTAAGCACAAGTAATTTCCCCTATGTTGTCCTTCGTGTCTGTGTGTTGGCTTCTTATGACATGATTTATAAATATCGGACCTCCCGGTTCCTGAATCTCGAATCCGGCAACCTTAATGCCTTCAGGTAGCATGTGTGAGTTTATTGACCAGTTGCCGTCACCCAAGTAGATCACGTACTCGTGAAGCCTGCGGCAGAAAGGATATTCCAGATCTGCTGCCTAGGTATGTGCGTAGTGGCGCTGGCTAACACTCCCAGGGTAATACTCACATTTATGTATGTATGTATGTATGTATGTATGTATGTATGTATGTATGTATGTATGTATGTATGTATGTATGTATGTATGTATGTATGTATGTATGTATGTATGTATGTATGTATGTATAAATATGCAAAATCTAGGAAGCTAACAAACAAGAATGACACGAAGGAGGACATCATAGGGCAAATTATATGCAGTTCTTAACTAAATTAAGGAAATTATAAATAAATTTAAATAAAAGTGGATGTAAAATACAACTGGCCACAGGGGCGATACGAAACCATGTATTCCCATTACGCATACGATGCTCTTACGAACTAAGCTTCCGTGGCTGCATATGTACTATGCGTAATCCACGCAAACTCATTTCATTTTGTTGAGAAATGAGAAGATACTGGATATTTCATTCAATATTGGAAGGCTCTTTTTCTAGAATATTCGCATTTGATCGAATTCCGGGACTTCACTTTTCAAACACCTCTTCTTTTCCGTGATCGCGAAGTGGTGTTGGCTGAAACGGCACAGAAGCGACCTCTAGAAACCTCGAGAGATCCTTGTCGCTCTGGTATAGCAATGAATTGCCTCTCAGAATGAAGAGAGAGAGAGAGAGAGAACAACTTTAGTGAAAATGCCTGCAGAGTCGGTTAGGCTCCCTCCACGCAGGGAGGACAAGCTTTTACCGCGACGCGGCCACTACGTCAAGCGCAAAAAAATTTCGCTGAACCAGAACCTCCATCTTCCGTCTGTCCTAACCTGACCTTGTGGCTGCCGCCTACATAGAATTTGAAAGCTTTATGCCACTCGCAGTCCTGCAGTGAAAGCTCCGTCTCGGCAGATTCGTTCGGAAAGTGACCAGCTGACGCATGCGCCTCTGGCGTTTGAAAGGATGCTGTCGTGCTCCGCGTTTGAAGTAGAGTCGCTGATGGTCTTGATAAACGTGAGGTTCCATCGTCGTGTTTATTTTTCTTCCAAACAGCTCAGCGTGATGCTCATAAAGGCGATTGACGACCTTGTAGTAAGGTCACTGCAAGGGGGTTGACTCGCCCGGCAATATACAAGGTGAAAACAAGTGTCTAGCGAGGAAACCTCGCCTCGTCATGAACACTTATTTTGTGCGCGCCGTTTTGGCAAGATACAAAGTGTAGCCTATTCTCCGCCGTGGGATAAAGAAACTTGACACCAATCGCTTCATTTTCCTTTCCACGCTGGACCTTGAAAGGCGTGATTTTGAGCTAATGACCTCATAAGCCTAGAAACAAAGAATTTAAGCAACAGACTCGGGAAAGTAGTGTGCCACAAAGTGCAGCCGTAGTTTCGTATTTTTTTCTTTTCTTTTTCTGACTAATTCGAACAAACGCGTCCTTTTTTTATCGTTCATAAACAACATGTCCGTTTCGACATTTGCGTTCGAGAACATAAGAAAATGCCTCATGAGCCCTTGACGGTAAGCTCACAAGGCTCTTCGAAGTTCACGACCACCCGCATCGGCAATGGGGGTTTCGCATGGCATCGTTTGGGACATGCAAGAGATAAGAGGTGACATAGAGGAAGGAACGCCTAGCACAAGGAGAGGAAGGATGTCCATGCTAGTCGACGGCATACATAAATAGCTCATGCATATAGTACAAGATCGATTATTGTCTGTGGCAAAAAAAAGGAACTCTCAGAGCATCAAGGCCAAGCCATAAATCATCAAAATCGAGCGAAAAAAAGCGACAAAAAGCGAAAAAAATCAACTTGAAAGGATACCGAAGATGCGCGGAAAGATTACAACAATCATAACATTGCGAAATACTTGTGAAATACGCCATGATGAAAGCGTCAACACTCGATCGCGTGTTCCTGCAAGAAAGGCGCTCGTTTATTTCCACAGGGTGATTTCTGACACCTACGCTATGCAATACGACAACACGAAAGGTGCTACAAAAAATATTTACAGCCGCTGCAGCTGTGCTTGTTAACGGCGCTGGCGTGTACGGAACAACGCGCTGCAACAGCAAACGCTTGCTAAATGTCCTCACTGCAACAAATGTACGCATTCAACGCGTCATTCAATTAATGAAGCGAATAGTGTTCTTGAAGCGCTCGGTGATTCCCTTACATTGACAATCATCGTCTATGGTGTCTGCATAATGTTCATCCACAAAAGTTGAATGAAATTTACTACTAGTTCAGCAACGTTTGGGTTTCGCGTAGCCTGTCAAAGTCAGCGTATATCGTCGTTATAATAGAAAAAAGAAGGAGTTTCTTTTTTTAGCGGCAAATGTCTCGAACGCGGTAATCACCATTCTATTTAGAGCATTGGCGTTCTTAGCTCGGTGAAATTGTATGTGTCGCAGAGGATAATTGCATGTGTAACAAAGAGCATTGTGTGAGTGCGGCCGGATCAACAACTTCGTGATTAACGTAAGCTGGTTTTACGTGAAGGGAATGAACCACATGTCGCATCGTTTGCTTCAGTGCTTAGGAAAAAGTTAGTAAAAGGTTAGTAACGGCATTGAAAAACTTCGTAACCGCAGCAGTTACTATCTGTCACAGACTATTACTACATTTCTGCGAGCTATTTACTATCCACGAAGAAATCTGCGCTCGCTTGGATGTTAATTTAGTAAACGCGTTGCCATCGTCGGGCCTGTGGTTAGAATGGTCTGGTGCACTAGTTCTCAGTACTACCGTGTTAATCTCTTTGTCAGGTAGAAGAAGATGACAAATATAGTAAGCACCTCCCTCTTTCCCCCTTCTCCTACTATTCCCTGTATAGGCTTATTGGTACACAAAATGTTGGTAAAAATGTTGGTAAAAATATTGGTAAAAATGTTTTACTACTGCCTCCGTGACAGGGCAGTGAAATTTGATTCTCCGTACACAGTGACTGCACGTAAACTGTCCAAAGGTTGAAGGAAACCAAGTTCCTGCAACCTATTTGCGTTACACAACGTTTTAACGTTCAGCAAAGCCTCCGTTCGTTAGTAGATTGAAGACATTGAGGTTCATAACGGTCTATGGATACAGATAGATCAATTCTCCTCGGTGCAAACTATTATCCTTCCACAAACAAGGCTACAAATACGCAAATTGTCATGTTTAAAGACATGTCGCATACTCGCCTGATAGTTACATTCTGGGGTCCACTGTTGTCTCTTACTTCCATTCATTTTCACTTTATTTCATTCTCTGTTACAGACAAGATCTCATTACAGAAAAGCGAAGGGAAAGCTAAAGGCTATGAGAGCTGACAGAGGCGTTACTCTGCATGTAGTCCGGCAAGGGGAAGCTAAGTAACAAAATGAACATCTACAAGCGGCATGACAGCGCAATATATGAAAACATCTATGCGGAAAAATGAATATATATATATATATATATATATATATATATATATATATATATATATATATATATACGTACAAGCACAATCCACTAATTGAAAAGGGCACCACACGAAATAGGCGAAACCGCAACAACATCAAAAACTATGTGAAATTTGTACTGACGAATAAGTTTTTACAATAACATAAAGTCAAATACAACGACGCGCACTGCAAATGAAACACCGGAGCAAAATACTGAAGCAACAAAAGCAATATAAATATTTTAGATATATTACACACTATTTTCATTTAGTACAGATTTGATCACCCTTTCAGTGCTTTTTATTGAAATTTAGAAGCTTGTTAAGTTTGTTTAAAAGCAAAAAGTACCTGGCTACTCCTCACGGTGTCTAATCTATAGCCGGGTACAACTTTAGAAGGCAGCGGCATTTTCCGCTCAAAGGCGGACGCACGCGAGCCTCCACCATTGGACGCGCACTCTAGACTGGCGTCATGAGTCTGACCGCCGGTCCCTCCGCCGAAGAAAAACATGGCAGCCCGCGCTTCGAAGTGGGCCGAGTGGTGTCAGTGGGACTTTTTCTTTAGCCGCGGAGGCAATAGGCTGCCGCTCTTCTGGTATTCTGGACTTCGGTCATCTGGACGGGCCTCTCATGTCTTCTAAAGTCGTACCCGACTATACATTATGCATGACTGATCCCTTCGGCGCAGCCTGGTCACCCGCTGTTTGACGTTCCTGTATGGTAAAGAAGCAGTAATAATTGATGACGTAACCATCATTTATTTAGAACAGACTAAACCATGCCCATGGAAATCACGCCAGCCGACGTAGTGGCGAGGCAACCGCGATCCCGGCCACGGCGGCCGCATTTCGATGGGGACGAAATGCAAAAAAGAAAAAGAAAAACACCCGTTGCCATATTTTGAGTGCATGTCAAAGAATACCAGGCGGTCAAAATTAATCCGCAGTCACCGACTACCTCTCGGCTCATAATCAGATTGCAATTTTGGCGCGTAACACCTCAGAATTCAATTTTTATGTGGTGCTTGCATTCAAGATAGGCCCCGGTGGAGCGTTGTTTGCGATAATTCAGTTGCGTTAGTAATGGCGGTAGCACTCTGCAATTGGTCGTTTGCAAGAATTCGCCGAGCGCTACTTGCCTCCTCTCGGCCTTCCCCCTGTGCCTTCATGAATCCTAGTATTGACACAGGGTGAGCGTTCTTAAGTTTTATGGAATTTTTAATAACAGCCTGTTGCAGATAACATAATTCTGGTCATCGAGCTGGATAATTCACAGAGGTGGACACTACTCGCGTGAGGAATCGAAACACGTATTTAACTAATTAATAAAAATGCACTAATCATCTTCCGCATGAATTCCTTTACGCTACATATCTCACTTTGCAAATATTAACTGGTGAGTTTGCAAGGCGTATCCACTTTTAAGTGAATTTCCAGAATAGCGCCAGTTTGGAGATATGCGCCATCAAATCTGCCGTAATAATGCACTGTTGTTTCGCGTACCTTTTTAACAAAACGCTGTTTTATGCACTGAAGCACGAAAGTAACTGGAACGGCCATGTATTTCGTTCTACATTCTGGGGAATGACATCTTGAAACTGTGATTGTTAAAAATTGCATAAAATTTATAAATGAATTCCCCCCGCCCCGTATGCACGAAGCAATATTGACGAGCAAATGGAGAAAGACACGTTCGTGCATTTCGTTCGCACATTTAAACTTGAGCCACTTGGAGTCGAACGTAGCCTCCTCTCATCATGGCCAAAGAAGAAACCTGTTTTATAAACATGTCATGTGCGATGCACTCTACGCGAGAGCAGCCAACCCGCTATATATATATATATATAGCCCTGGTTCCTCGTGTTTCATAACTTAAGCACTCTTGCATAATATTTTTTTTTTTTCGTAATGAAATTGCCCCATGACATTTTCTTTGTAGCTTAGTTCATTGTGGTAGGCAGCGCGAGGGCAGTTACTGAAGAATATTAAGCTGCAAATCTGTCGTTATTGTATGACAAATCACAATGGCTAACAAAAGAGGCTTTAAACGAGATGCATATGCAAATTTCGCGGAACCCAGGCATTCGCTTTAAAGCGCTTGGAAACCTTGCATGATACCACTACGTCACGCCGTGCCACGTACGTGCACCACCGTGACCTTCATGATCGCCGGGTGTATGTAAAAAGATGATCCGGCCAAGCAATCGCAACAAATAAACGTTTTTCTCTCATTCGCCCTTCGAAGTGTTATTGCTTTTATAAAATCCATAAATATATACTGCAGTCATTATTCACCTTTGCGGGCCTATCACTGTGGGAAGTATCTTCCGTTGGACAACTCGCAGTTACGCGGCGCATCTGTTAGCGATGGAACATTTCTTTAAACGTTCTCTTTTCTTTTCCTTGTTATAGTCTGACTCCCTTCTTGCGCTCTTCGCTGAGTGATTCAGGCTACTGGCCTCGCCGTGTGTCACTTGACCGTCCGTTTCACTGACATATCGTGACAAGGGCGTCACACATAACCGAGCGTCAGGCATAAGGCCAAGCTCGCACGTCGTAGTATCCGCACTATTGTCGCCTCCGCAGCTGTCACGCCGTCGGCGACGCACGGCCGTTGGCATTCAAGTGCGGGCCCTGATAGAAGCTGTGTCGTTACGTGGCCCGATGCTGGCGCTGCTGCTTTGGACACGAGTCGGCTTCAGCGGCCCTCGACTGCAGCAATTCTTCGGCTCTAGATTGGTTTAGTTTCTGCCGCCAAACAGTGCCAAACTGCCACCTACATGGTGAGAGGACAAGACAATCGCTAATTTGGTGTTCTGCACAGTATACGCTGACGTGCAGTGAAACGTCTCCGCCAACGTCTCGGTATACTGGAGACGCATGATACGTCGCACACTCTGGCAGGCATCGAACGTTTTACTCGTGAACGTTGTGGTGTTCCTTTTCTCGTTCCTGGTGTTCAGCATCGTAGTGCGGGCAGATGTGTTTAGAGACTGACTCTAACATTCGTGCTTTAACTACGCTTATAGACGCGTCGTCTGCAACTTATTCACATAATCTCTCAAACGCACTTCACTCTGTAACATTATTACGTCGTCGTTACACTTAATCGTGCTCGGCCCTAAAAACGACGACACTGGCGACCTGCCTAACGTGTACTTGCTGTTGCCTTTTAAATATGCCTGTGTGCATCGTGTAAGCCCTCCGTCGCCGACTACAGCGCCAAGCTGGAGCGCCCTTCTTGTTTGTGTAGAGTGTCGTAACAATATTTGAAGGCGGCGCCCTTATAAACCGAAGTAAGCGCTCTTGGAACGTCAAACAGAGAACGTTACATTTGAGCTGTCACGCCTCTGAAGCAATACTACGGACTTGTTGGTAGCTATCATAGCAATGCCCTGACTTCTCTTGAGTAAGAGCGCGCTTTTGTCGGTCGAGTTGATCACGACGCCGAATCGAAATCTGCACCTCATTGATTAAGCTATATGTGACAAACAACCGCGCTCACAAGCGCGGTTGTGTGCACCGCTAATATGTTAATGTATGCGACGTTTTTATTCCTAGCTACTGAGGTACGCATAAGTACGCGTCCTAGACCAACGGAATAGCTCTGCTTATGTCAAAAAATCTAAGCCGTCCGCCTCTGCAGAGAAGCGCTTTTCTACTACAGATGTTAAAGCACAGATAAGGCTTCAAATAAATTAAACTGCAGGTGCTCGGCTGTGGACTGCTTAGTGATACTAAACAGTATATGGCTCGCCGAGCCCCAGCTTCTAGTTTCTCTTCCTAAAAGCGTGGCTGCAAATTGCTTTCCAGTGTCGAAACCGCTGTTTCCGCTTTCACGCTATTTTCGAAAGCAGTGTGTAAAGCACGCGTAATCTGTGGGTTCGTTTCGCAAAGAACGACTATGTTGCGGTGTGCGACAGCTGTGAATTACGGGCACATACACGCACACGTTCGGGCAAGACCGGCGAGCTCTAAACAACGGCGGGCGCGCTGCGCGCGTGTTCGACGCTTCGCAAGAAGCGCTATGGTGTAGTCGCACGCACGCCTCCACGGCACCGACCGCGCAAATCCGGACAGAGACGTTGGTTTTGCGGCTATAAGCCCGCACACAACAAGGCGCGCTGTATCGGCGCGCTTCCCGACAACGTTCGAGTGAGAACAATGCGCGCTGCTGTTAACGCGCCCTGTTTTCCTCGCGGGTGCTACAGGGCGACGTATACCCGGCGTTCGTCGCCGATTCGATCGGCCTGCGGGCTGAAACCGGCATTTGCGGCACCTTGGTGGGGAGGAATTGGGAGGGGGGCGCAGATTTGCCTAATGCGGCAAAGAAAGTTTCCCCGACCTACTCGCGAACCACCTCTCCGATGCACTCGGCGAAGCCGCGGGCGGAGCGTGGTATAAGGCGCGGGTTCACCTTTATCATTGTCGCTGTGGAGAGGAGGAAGTCCTCACATGCATTCCCCGCTTGACGCATCTGTAGTAGTCACACCCCGTGGCTTCGTGGGAACGCGCTCCGGTATATATATATATATATATATATATATATATATATATATATATATATATATATATATATATATATATATATATATATATATATATATATATATATATATGTATATATATACCGGAGCGTAGTCACATGTGGCGTTCGCGCGCACACTGTCTTCTTTTCCAGCGCAGCTTTACTGCATGCATGCCGCCGGAAGTGCCGAATGTAAATGATGCGCTGCCGCTTCGGAGCGATGAGGCCGTCTATTTCTTCCCCTTCTCTCTCCCCGGCCATCCTCGTTGCCAGGCTCAAAGCGTTCATGACTTCCTTGTTTGTACGGGTTCCAGATTGGCGGACCTAATAAATGAACCGCATTGAAAGTGCCTGGTCTCAAGCGCCTTCTAAATTTGTTCACGTAAGCAAATCTTAGGGGCCAAGATATAGCGAACCGCATGACGTGCGGCGCATAGTATTAGGGCAGGCGAATGAAATGGAACGTAATTGGCCGTTTAGAAGTAAGGCTTTAATATTACGTTTTACTGGCGCACTCCAATAGCCTGGAAACCTGGGTTTGTGGGTAGTTGTTGGCTCTGCTGTTGTCGTTCGTAGTTGCTGGTGTTGGAACGGTGTCCGAGCAGACGGACAGCGCTCTTTCTCAGAGCACTGTAGAAGGATCAGCGTTATAATATACAGGGTGTTTCAGCGAACACTTTCAAACATCTTTAAAAGTTGCCTGTGGCAGATATAACAATTCTGGTTCATGAGCTGGTGTACTCGATGCGACGGACAATACTTGCAGAAAAAATTGATATGTAAAATTGATTAATTACAGAATTCACTAATTGAGTTTTTCACCAATTACATTATGGCGCATGTTGCAATTTACAAATTATAGACGTCGAGTTCGCAAGGCGGATCCACTTGAGACGAATTTTCAAGATGACGCCAGTTCCGAGATATAAATTCCCGATCTTTGCGGAGAAATGCATTGGCGTTCCAGGTAATCTGTTAACAAAACGGCGTTTCATGCACTGAAGCAAACGAGTAACACAAGTAAGGGACAGAAATGCTTACGCATTTAAAACATACACATTTATCTACGTATTATGGCAGAGAAGGGACACAGAGAGGGAGGAGGTTAATACATTATCATGATGACATAATCAAAGAAATACTTTTAGAGCGAAGCTGTATATGCCTGGCGAATGACTCGCGGTCCGACCACAGGAACCTTGCGGCGGAGGGTGCGCCGCGCCATTGGCTACGCCGATAGTGACGTCGTTTCTCTCGCAGCAGAGCGCATGCGCAGCAGCTCTCTCCGATATCGCAATAGGACGCCCACGCGTTGATCGTTCTCGGAAAGTGTTTTGAGTGTTTTGCGAGCAACAGCGCCGACAGCAGGAGCGGTAGAGACCTCGCCGGCACCGCACGAACGCCTCGGCAGAAGATCGGGCCGAGGAAGCGGGGTTCGAAAGTGTGCCCCTGTCTTTAATTAAACGAAACGTGCGGCCTCGGTGTGCCACTTGGTAACTAAAGTGCATAACCGAGTCATAAACACTGTGATTAATGCGTTACGAAACATAAATGCGTAACATAATTCAGAAAATACTTTGATGAACTCGCTGCATTAACACAACGAACCGCTCATTGCAGCCTCCACGATGGTGATTATGCGAAGCCCAGTGTGCGGCATCTGAAATGAACACTGTGATAAACCGAAGCCAAAGGTATGCGTAACCTAATTAAGAAACACAAGGGCGTAACCAATAATTGAGAAAGAGTTTAATGAACCGTTGGAATTAGCCCAGCGATAAACCCCTGCGCCGCACATTTCAGCTTCGCAGGTTTACCATCTGTAGGGGGTGCATGGGGAGTATTTTATTTTTCCCTATATATTCTTCTCTTTCTATATATTTCTCTGCTCTTCAAGCGGGGGGTGTGGTGTCCCTTTTCGGTGACAATTACTAGCCCACTTTTCTTCTCATTGTAATGTTTGTATACGTGTTCATACTAATAATAATAATAATAATAATAATAATAATAATGCGCATAGCAGCCTGGTCCGAGAATCTCTGCCATCTTTGAAATTGGCGGACACATGGACCGCATGCTTGGAGTACCTTAGGCATTCTGTTCAAGCCAACACAGACCCAAGCGACGGTGCTTCGTGTGAAAGCGAAGGATTTTGTTTGGCCCTTTCGCACATTTTCGTGGTCGATGGTCGGTCGTCGGAGCTCGGAGCTGGTTAGACTCTCACCGCTGATACAAAGACGCCGATGCGAAGAGCGTGGGTTCTCGTGCTACCGACTTTCGGGGCGCGTTCTTCACGGAACGCCAACTGTTACAGCTCTGGGAAACACACGAGCCGTACATCCACACTATACCACTACAATTGTGCTGGTTAAGTGCTGCTTTTTTATGCGTAATAACGTAGGGAAACAACAAAGGTTACCTAGATATTCTCGCAACAGTTCAGCTACGCCTTCAAGCGCATCATTAACTCAATAAAGCAAATAGCTTGTTTTATAAAAGCATTCGGCTATTCGCGTACATTGACAATCAGCACTTCTGGCTTCTGCCGATGCATTTAGGTTTCTTCTTTTGAGTTTTCGATTCATATTACCAGACAGTATCGAACATACTGCGCGCTATTTGTTTAGCCGCTGCGTGTATATATATGTCCTCTGAAGTAATGAACGACACGTGAATAATGTATGTGCCCTTGGATTTCTCGCGACACGTGGACATATTGATCAGACGCAACATTAAGTCTGGCAGGTGCAGAAATGCGATCATTCTTTCTCCGCCATTAGCGTCACCTGTATACGCCCGCCTAGGGCATCTCAAGCCGCTGATATACGGGAAATTATATCAGGCCGTCGACGCAGCAATGATGAGTAATGCGCGACTGGTGGCGGAGCTTGGTTGCTTTCTGTGTGCGTTTTCGTGGATCTCTTCTCGGTGCGGCTTAACGCCCCGTGGGCGCGAGAGAGAAACAAGCGCCCGTAGTTAGGCTTGCAGCGGCATCCCAGTTATTAGGACACACGACAAAAGCCTGACAGTGACGCATGCCGACTTCGCAAAGAGCGCGTTGATGCGGCCAAAGTACGAACGACCAGTGCTATGAAGCACAGCGCGCCATTGCTGAAAGCACTGCTTTCAACAATGCATGCTGTCGTAAGGCTTATGCTGGGCTGAGTCGCAGGTTTCTGAGCTTATGTAGTCATCGGTAATCCATGTTTGCTTGATATCGTGCACTACTCTAATAAAATGAGTTAGCCCAATTTATTTTAAACATTGTTTTCTTTCCTGGCGTGCATAAAGTGTGCATGCATATAAAATTGACAGCGAAGTGGCCTGTATAAGGAAGGATTCAGCAGGTCCCGAGCACTTTGTTATAATATGGCCTGACTGTACTGCTCCAGAACGCGTCGCGCCGTTCTCGGTCACCCCTTCAGTCTGAGAACCATGAAGAGTGAGATTAGGATGGGGCGTTCATTATCGAGGAACAAGATGGCGTAACAAATCGAAGTGAATGAGTGCGGATGCATTAGGGTGAACTGAAAGCGGGACTGTTCCCAACCTGGCGGGAGTGGCTTCCGTCCGCTCGCAAGACGTGGCGATCTTCTCCTGTGATCGAGCCATCAGTACTGGTGCGGTAAATATTTCACGCGTGGTGCAGGAAACCATCCCTTCGGTGTGTTCCGCGTGACGAGGAGGCCTGTGCGTGTACCAGACGTTCGTCTTCCGCATGTTCCAGATCACTCGATATATCGGGTGACGGATTGGTTGGTTTAGGTGTAACCGTGATGCAGTGAAAGGTGCAGTTCGCAGTGAGTGTCACCCGCGGATTACATGTATTCGCTTTAAGCGGGAATCATCGGAAAATAGGCAGTCAGACTTGTTTTACTCAATTCGGCCCTACTTGAGAATGGGAACTGTCCAACGACACCAAAAAAAGAAAGGAAGTTGAGTCACCTAAGCATCCTTACGTTATTTGAATGCGGATTAAATCATTATGACTTCTCTGAGTTACCACCTCACATTAAAAATCTACCTTAATCCACTTCGCTGTAATTTGTACCAACGTTGTATAATCCACCGTAATCCGCTTTAATAAAGCTCAATCCACTTTTAAAGCTCAATCTAGAGCTCAATAGAGCTCAAGATTTAGAGCTCTATTGACTTTATTGACTCTATTAGACTTTATTGAGCTCTTTTAGAGCTCAATAAAGCTCAATCCACCTTAATCCAATTTTGGGAGTGGGACAGGTCGGTGTTTTGGGTTTGGGCCACGGCGCCCGTCCGACGCCGTGGCTGTTCACCGTGAGATATCGTAGTGCGAGCCGCAGCAGCTCCAGCGCCGGGAAGGTGATGTCCTCGCTTGGTGAGTGAGTGAGTGAAACAACTTTATTCGGTCCACTATAGACGTAAGCAAGCTCAACATCACCTGGCTAGGCCCACTCGGGGACCATCAGGTGAAACCTGACGGCGGCTCGCGAGAGGGTCCTCGCTTGGTCACGGAGGTTTTGGTACCATCGGATGATGACAACGGACGGCTATACTTAAGGATTTGGCCTTAGAACAGAATGGATCGGACAAACATTGTATAGGTATAACATATGCACTGTTAGTGCCGCATCCCTCGAGTACGCACACTACGCTAGCGATTTGCAAAGTGAAAAATATGTGGGCTTCCTTTCTGTAATAATATATTACATACGCAGTAAGGGCAAAATATAGTAGGCATGCTACTTAGTAGAAAAAAAATAAGGACTTGGTTGTGTGACTCAATTGCTGAATTTCAATTAGTGACGATGAGGGATGTGTAGGTATGAAAGGTGGCTGTTTTTTTTTATTATTATTCACTGCAGTCTGTGATTGGCACGCCTTTTATGAGCAGCAGTATAGGTGAGCCCGGTACACGTACTATGATGTACCTGTGGGGAAACAACTTACCGTCGCTTCTAAACTGATTGCACTCGTTCTGGCTCTCCCAACTTGTTTCTATAGATGCTCAATCACCTTCTGGCCATGGTTTCTTTGCCCGCTAACTTCATTCCACAGAGCTGCATGTGTGGGCTCGCATATATACTCGTGTTTGTACGCGTCTTACCACCGCGCTGCACATAGCTCCTCGAGAGGCCTCTTCGCAAGCTGGCGCTTTATCAACGTCCAAAACACCCTTCTGCGCGCGAAGCACAGACCTCAGCCGCAATATCCATGGTTCATTCGTATGCGTCTGATAGCTATTGGGAATGAGAAACTCGGGCGAAGAACGAAAGCCGTGTTCAGCCTATGAGTACTATATTGCCTTTTGCGCAATGGTAACTCGGGAGCATGCGTTATTTTATTAATTTTTTTCTGTGCAACATTATGTATTGCTCGCAGTTTTTCTGATTAATGTACCGGGGCGACCTCGTCGCCTATTGCGCCAACTTGGCGGTCGTTGGCACCTCTTGGCCTAATGAATCACAACTGGCTGGCATGGATCCGGGCACCCATTTGTTGCAGCCGTATAGGTGCACATCAAAGGGCAGGTTCTGAATATGGAAAGCGAAAACGTGTGCGGATTACTTGCAGGAACAGCTGCTCGTATGTGTGAGGGCAAGAGGTGCCATATTGCGTTTCCATGGAGATAGTGACTTCCAGGTTTCACTTGGATTGAGCGTGTGCCATGTAAAAGAGAATAAAGGAATGGGTGTGGAGCGTGTGTAACATGCGTCAAGTTTCTGAGTTTGCAAGTCCCTAAATTGCCCAGAAGTTAAATAACACGATAGATCACAAATATCTACATCATGAAAAAAGTTGAGCAATAGCGCTTGTTCCCACACAATCGTTCGCGAAAGCAGATTGACTGCTCACGCAACAGAGTGAATAATAGCATTTGTTACAAGCAAAAAATTTTTGGTGAAAGCCGACTTATTGCATTTTTTTTATTTCGCCAGCTTACCGCCGTTTCAACCGCACCAACCACAACAAGGCCGTGTAGCCTACTCCAGCCCAAACCACCACTCATCTGTCTTCCTTTTTTGTTCGTACCTCAAGAGACTGGAATGACCTTCCACTTCAACTGTTCTTCATGAGAACACTCTTTACTTTAAACACATCATCGAAGAACTAACTTATGTTAAATAAAGTTTACGCGCCCACTCCTCACGTAAAACCTTTTCGGGGGCCTTTGAGGTATGAGAAGTAATAATGCAAAAGGTTGAGCAGCAACGCTTGTTCTCAGTGAAATAGCTTATGAAAAGATCGTTTTTCTAAACAACCAATAACAACTCGATTACCTGAGTATCTGACGTGCACTCGCAAAGTATAGTATGCATACTGAGTGTATCAAGGAACAAAGGCTCACTAAGCCTGAAAGGAAACGCATTCTTAGCAAAAACGGCTGGCAACTAACAAGCACTCTCGATGAACAAAAAGTTTCGTGAATTCAGCATCTATGTGCAAAGGATCATACCTGTGCTTTTGCTGTCGTATAAGAAGCAGTGGACTCTCTTTCTTCGTTGAGAGTTTGCAGCGTGCTCTTTTACAGTTATAGCCCGTACGAAATGTTATTAAGCCATATCACGTTTGACCTCTATAAGCTGGCCCTGTTCCAGTGCTCTAGAGTGACTTCTGGCGGCACAGAGCAGATGTGCTCAATTAGCTCTCGCATTTAGTCCTTGCTCGTGTTACCAGACGTTAATTACCAGATGAGTCGCTAGATGTGTTGTAACAGTCTTCGGCCCCTACCGCATTTGACGGAAGCGCTCGGGCGGAGCCATTGCCGCCAACCTTTGCAACACTAGGGCCCGTATTCACAAAACATTTTTACGCTAAAGGCTGTTTCACATGGCGCGATTGGGGCGAAAAAAATCGTTCTGCCGCGCACGTCGCAGAGCGATTTTCGCTCACAGCTTTCACATGCGATTATGGCAGCGCGATATCCGTCGCAGCGATGCGCAGGGCTGCCTCCTGCTCACAAAGTATCCATACCTACATCGTTAAACAAAAACAACATGGAAACTGGTCAAATGTTCGAATTTTCCTAGTTTTATTCGATAATGGAATAGGTACACCATTTTTAACGTTTAAAGGCGTTGAGACACGATAGCTTGCAGATACGGTGAGTGAGGCGCTGCTCTACACCGCAAGTATGACCGTGCGGCTTGCGCGGCGTCGGTGGGATGGTTCTGTGTGGTACACTCTAGTTGCGTTGTTACTATGGGAGCCGCAACTTTTTTTCCTGGATGAGTATTTGCTTTTGCAGAAGAACAAACTACTGTTGAGTGTGCATGTATATAAGCAGCTGGCGCGGTTTGTAGGGATGAAGCGGTTGACGACGGCGGCGATCAAGTGGGTACGTGCCTCATGTTGAAGCGGCGTCCTCCCGATCTGGATAGTGCAGCTTCTCCTTTCAAACGAATTGTGTAAGCGAAAGAAAAAAAAAATGTGTGAAGCTCCTAAGCCGCAAACGCTGGTGGGTACACCGTAAACATAGCTAGAACTGACGCGCGACATTGCTCCACAGAGCTACCAACGCGCGGTGAAACACACATTGCCCCTCCCACTTCGCGCCAATCGCTGCGACTCAGCGACGGCGCGACCAACTTGTTGGAATCTCGTCGCGGAGAGCCCACGACGTCGCGGCGGTCGCTGAGCGACGGAATTCGCTGTGTCGCTGACTGAAAATCGCGCCATGTGAAACAGCCTAAAAGCGTTCGTGCGAACCAATAGTGATGTAGGACATATTAATAGCGAAGGCGATCAGCCAATGAAAAACAGCACTTACGAACGAAAAGCTTTGTGAATTCGGCCTATAGGTACGCCTGCAGCAGGCAGCACTCCTCGTCCTTCTCCTCCTCTGATTTCGAAATCTTTCGAGATTTGCACAAAAAACTACTCTGCGGAATTCTTAGCACGTGTTCTAATGGCAGGTGCACAGTAATGCGAGTAGGGGTTCTGGAACTTTCGACAAGGACAGTACGGTTCCGACCGTGCAACACTACAGATTCGTGCTCTTTTTGGCGCCTAATAACGATGCAGTGATATATCTTATCCATACTCAGCATTACCTCGTGTCACATGAAACTACAACGTTTACTTAAACGTGCAGTAAACTTAACGATGCCCCTGCGATACATGGCGAGGCTAAG
This sequence comes from Dermacentor andersoni, assembly GCF_023375885.2. Classification (NCBI taxonomy): domain Eukaryota; kingdom Metazoa; phylum Arthropoda; class Arachnida; order Ixodida; family Ixodidae; genus Dermacentor; species Dermacentor andersoni. Next base: position 136,257,598 of record NC_092818.1, read on the forward strand.
CGGCTGATGATGTGAGCGATTGTCGGCAACGGCGCAGCACGATGACTCGGCATCGTAGAAAAAATTTCTCGGAAAGCGTAAATCCACTGGGGCGTTCATTTTTACTTCACTGACTGACTGGCTGACTGATGGATCGATTTATCGATTTGGCTTAACGTTCCAAATCGACAGGGTGACTGTAAAAAGCGCCTGTTAAAATTTAACCACCTCTAAGAATTCCAGGTCGCACAAAAAGCTGTGTATACGCTTTATTTTTCTTTGCTTTTTAATTCCGTCCAATCGCAGTATAGTCAACGTGGTACAGAAACGAACGCACGACGTGTTGCAGAGTACCAGAACACCATAACCACCAAGCCAGCGATGCTGGTCGTACATTTTTATTGCATCTCCCCTAACTAAAGGAGCGATAGCCGAATTTTTCATTGAAAGTCGATACATCAGACTGCTGTCCCTCATGAGCACCACAAATCTAGGTGGCGCGTGTGGCAGCTGAATCTCGCCTTGAAGCATGTGGTGAAGTCACAGAGAGAGAAAGAGAGAGAGAGAGAAAGAAAGAGAGAGAGAGAGAGGAATATAGGAAGGCAGGGATGTTAACCAGTCAAGGGTCTGCTTGGTTACCCTACGCTGGGGGAAGGGAGAAAAGGAAGAGAGAGAAGGGAGAGAGAAGGGAGAGAGAAGGTGTAGAGACGTGTACGGACAGTACTTGAGTTAAAGCCGCTCGCGCAGACCAGACGTTCTGAGAAACTGCCTTCACTGCCTTCTGTGCCGGTGATCGATGGGGACGCTGCTCTAGTACTGTCTGTTCACTCAGAGGACGATCATCTAATTTCCTCAATGTGTTGGACAAAGATTGTCTTTGTGCTTGAAATTGAGGGCAATGGCACAATAAGTGATTGCTGCTACTGTCACGCAGAGGCTTGCAAACTTAACGTTTCTTTTTTTTTTTTTTTTGCTCGGGTAAAGTCCTACGACTTCTGCTTGCTATAGGGTGGTGCCTCGGGCGAGTGAGTGACGCCTGATCTTCTGCGTACAGCGCGCATCATTGTGTCCTCTTTGTGTGAGCTGTAAGTAGAACAATCGGAGATCATTTGCCGCTGCATGGAAGGTTTGCCGACGTTGTTTTTGGTTATCGCCAGCCCCCGCGCTGATGCTCATTGGTGAGCTGATGAGCTATTGGTTAAGGTACTCAGTAATGTTGGTCAGCCAGTTGTTAGCATTAAAGAGGCAATCGGTTGCAATGGTTGGCGAACGTGAAGCTACAACGTGTCATCTAAATACCTAAAGAACTAAATTTGGACTGACAAGGAAGGACCGCTCCATGTAGGTCTTGGAAAACACAAAGACAAAGCGTGGTTGTGTGGTTCTTTCTTCGTTGTGTGCAACTATCTGAGCTTCCTCTGTCCTGCACGTTTGCTTCAGGGATATTTGAGCTCTTCGGAAAGCGAGGCAGAAATTACAGATAAGAAAAATAACGGAAAGAGGACTTGCTCCAGCGAACTGCAGCAACACACTAGGCAGGCCTTGCGGCATGATATGAGCGTGTTTGTATAATGGCGCCCCATGGTCAGGGAGTTCGACTACTTAGCCAGGTCTCTGGCAACAAGGCGATCTGTGCCACTGCTACTGTCACAAGCAGAATAAGCGTGTGCGCCGTCGGAGAGATACTACGACCTGCGTTTTTAAGCCCTGGACTGTTCTTCGAACACAGGACAAAGTTAGATAGCATCTCCGAACGCTAGCTGCCACGAGCGATGAATGGGTGAAACCGGCGCACTCTTGCTTTTATGAGCAACTTGTTGCTATGGGGTGTGAAGCCTGAAAAGGACGGTGGTAAGGTCGACTACTATTCGCGCGGCGTTCCACTCCTGCGCCTGTGGCGTAACGCAAACTGGCCCGCCGCGCACGTGTTGTCGCATTCTTAAACTGAATTGTTGCTTTGTGACGTGGTGCGCGCGAGCCATTTGTCTCAAAGAGGTGCAGCCGGCGTCGGCGCGAGATAATTATTCATGAGGTAGGGGCGTAATAGGTAGAATTATTGGGCTGTCGTGCGTGGCAACCCTGGCTCGATGCCACCAGCGTACACGTAATTTCTCCATTAGTAAAGATGCCCGAAACGAGGCGCCACCGGAACCTACCGCAAGGGGCCTGGCATGAGCGAAAAAATGCTTCGAATTAAACGGACAGAGAAGCAACAAAAGGCAGGTAGGTTATCCAGACAGACGCACGTCCGGTTTGCTACCCTGCATGGAGTGAAGAAGATGAACTCTTTGAGGCGGCCGCGCGCTGAACCCTTTTCGAGAGCAGTTGCTGCAGCCTGTATCGGTCTCTTCTATTTATGCTGTACACTCCAAATAAATAACAAACGCTAATGATTAATACTGGGCCAATTCGCGCAGAACCTGAGAAAACACTACGCCTCCTCAATACATTTCGAAGCATTCTCATGAGGCTAATTTGATGATTGAGAGTTATACGACCTATTCATATAAAGCAAAAGTCTGACCCTGTCAGAGGCTATGCTTGTTTTGTACTTTACCCTGTAGTACTGTGCGGCCTTGGGCTCTCTGCGTTTTTCTGTGCTATTCACATTCTCAAGGTCTGCACGCTTAAGACGCATATCGAACACTGAAGCGCTCCGATAAAATGTCGGTGACTGATTCAGTAGTGGGGGTGTAACGGACTCGCGAAAATATCGCAACACGCCTTCCCAGCAACAAAACTCTGCGGCCGGTTTCAACGCTTTCATAGCGTCAGACCCAATCTAAACTGCACATCCGCAATGCGTATACGCGCACGTCAACAAAGGTGCACAACTGACGTTTCGTGGAACGAAAGCGTACAGCTTGAAAAAGGCCGAGTTGTTTTGCCCCGAGGCTCGATACGCGCGACCGAGATCGCACCGGGATTACGTGGTGCGATATGACGGCGCCCCTATGCAGTAGCGTGAGCCGATGCAGTTTCGCAAAGCGAAAGGAAAACCGCGTGGGCGAGGTTGCGGCGGCGGCATCGTCTCGGGCGTGTGTATACACGGCTTGGAGAAGAAGAGCGCGATGAATATAGAGATCCCCATGCCCCAGGACCGAACCGCTCAGACGGCCCCCTTTGCACAGCACGGCACGCAACAGCGCTTGACCTTGGAGCGCCGGTGGCGTCTACCGCGCAATACGCTATGCTGCGCACGTGGAACACATTACACGGGAAGCTGCTCGCCGTTATTACCTGTTAGACATGCGGCGGCTGCGGGCGTGTTATGGGAGAACGATCGTCGCGTCTTATTTCTGTGCGTTTCCTTCGTGCGGACGTCGACATTACTCCTCAAGTGTGCCCCCCCCCCCCCCCGCATTTCTACCCACCCTACCCGTCTACCCTCATGGCCGAAGAAATAAAATGCGCCAGCAATATCGTGCGGACCGGTCGGCGCTTCTGGCAAAGGGCGCTGCTCATGGTAATGCTGCCGCGAAACGCTGCTGAAAGAACTGAGAACGTGCACGCTTTCGATTATCCCTTAAGATTCTTTAAATTTGCTGTTTGCGATCATGATCATAAGTATGAGCATACGCTCAACAAATTAGAAAGTCCTGTATTCTTACTTAGTTTCTTCCCGCTAAAGCGCGCTCTAGATTATTCATTTAGGTGTGTTTTCTGTACGTAGGGCTCTGGCGCTGAATATCAGTGGCAACACGATATACAGACTTGCTATTTTTCGTTCAGTAAAAAAATAAAAAAATAAAAATAAAATAAAAAGACTGAAAGGGTATACACCTGCGATTATTTATGTGAATGGGTGCGCTAGAAGTAATTGGTACGGCGTATAGCTCACCAATTTCTCGTACGCCCACGCTGCCATGAAATTGGGGTAAATCCACTAGAATAATATCTGAGGAAAAAGGCAAAGGAAAGGACAACTATAACGAAACATGGAGCACTTTCGGGCTATATTAAATATGAGGTGCTGCGAAAGAAGAACTTGAAAAAAAGCAGGAATGATGCCCGCGCTAGGGGCAATCGCAAACGCGATCGTGTGCCTAAAGTCATAGGTTGAATAGGTGTTGCTGAATAATTTAAGAGCATAAATCCTATAACTTCTTAGCCCAAAATGAAAATAAAAAGAACGTCGAGAGGGCAAGGTCCTCGTCCCCTCCCTTTTTTAATTTCTGTTTTGCGCTAAGTGGCCGTAGGCTTTATGGTTCGAAATTGTTCAGAGATCCTGTTGCGGTTGGATGTTAGCCAAAGATCGCTGTGTTGATTGGCATTGGGAGCCCACTGTAACACCACAAATGAGGAAATGCAAGGCGATATAAGTAAGGCCTCTGTGGAGGCAGAGAAGTGGAGAGCAAAATTATAACTAAAGGAATATAATGAAACAACGGCGAAAAGAAGTAGGCGCTTCAGCAAGCCGGATAGAAAGTGCATAACGGTGCATTGTTCGCGCTGTTACCATTATGAATGTTAACCAGAAATGCTTCTGATTGGCTACCTTGCTCTGGAGGACGGGAAAGAGGGAATAGAAAGATGGCATAGAAAGAGATAGGGGAGGGGGAGGAAAGCAGCAGTGAGCTCGCACGCGCACGAAGAGGACCTGAGCAAGTGAAAGGAGTTCAGATAGGCCAGTCCTCCTCAAGAAAGACAAAAGTGCCTCTACTGCTTTACTGCGCAGAGCCGGGAGTTCTGCAGCCGTGGAAGTCGTGACATGTGGCATCTTGTATCGCAGTGTTATTCCTCTCGTTGGTATAAACACAGCAGCGCCAGAACTGGTCGATGTAGTCGATCCGTCACAATAGATATGTGCGTGGTTACTGTGCCTGTCGTACAACACCAGTAAGCTCAATTGCTTTAGTGCAGACTGTGGTAGATTCGACTTTGTCTGAAGTCCAGGAATTCAAAGGGGTACTTCAGGATGCCACAAACACCATGGAGGAGACCCCGATCTGGCCGTGGGTGTGTACCCCGATGTAAGCGAAGCATGATTTGCACTGACAGTTGTGGTAAATGACGTGCGGTGTCTTTCAGAGGTCAGTGCGGCGAGGTGGTAGGAAGGGGTCCGGGCAAAGTGCCTGACATGTGCACGCATCGTCTCGACGGCGATGTGCGTCGTGATTGAGTAATCTTGAACAATGGCAATGGCTTCAGTCGTTTACGCACTCCGTGGTAATCCGAGACATATCTTCGGAGCTTGGGCTTGAATGCCCTGAATTGTATGCAAATTGGTCTTGCAGGTGTTGGATATAACAGGCAGGCTGTACCGGAGGAACCCAGCAAACAACACCCTGCACAGCTGTAACATGGATTGCGTGGACACCCCCGCAGTTCTTTCCTGCAAGGAACTAGAACACATGACAAATAGCAACCAGTCGCTTTTTCACATGGTTCACGTGAGGAGTGCAGTATAGGTCTCTGTCAATCACAACCCCTAAGAACCTGTGACTTCCGCTGGACGATATCTGTATCTGGACTTCGGGGGTTACACGGCTTCAGCTTCGGGCTCGGCTTCAGAAGGCGGCATCATCGACATCATGCTACCTTCGTAAACAAGGAAAAACTGGAGGTGAGGTGGGAAAGGTGCGCAGTGGTGGCATTTAGCCGGAAGCCTATATCTGCATACGGCATATCAACAACGGACATAGTAAGGCAAGAGGCCAAGAAAGTTGGCGACAAGTTAATGGGTATTCGGAACCAAACAAACCGGAGTCATCAAAAAGAAAGTGAGAGAAATAGAGATGGTAAATTGGATGCAAAGGTATGAAACAAAATTCCATAGAGATTTACGTATACGACAAGAAATAAATCAGGAGAGAAAATGTGTACGATAACACAAATTGCAGTGTCTTGCTATTTGAGGCATGCACAAGTTGGCTGCTTGAGGAAAAATAACAGATATGTTGCAGATATTTGCAACAGGATGGGGAATGTGTCTACTGCAGCAAAACTGCGAAGACAACTCAGCACAATCTAATGGAATGGCAAAGTGTTCTTCCAGCAAGAACAGCAGGGGACGTCCACTTTTCTGAAGCTTTGGCATTCAAAGTGGATGGGAGCATTAACTGGTGAGCAGTCGAGATGAGCGAGAGAGCATTGGTGGCAGAAAAGCAGGAAAGAGATCGATACAGTCGGTGTCGTCACAGGCATAGGTGCAACCTAGAGATAGGGTCTTTGATGAAATGGAAAAACGTAGAGTAGAGCTGAAACAGGCTAGCTGACTATTTGTACCCATCCCTCACTCCTCCCCCTGTATCGAAGGGGGGATCCCAATAGAAACCTTCGTCATCAGTAAGCCCCTTGGGCCGCGCGCTTCTGTTTTGCAACTCATATTGAACGCGATAGTACATCACAGTATGAACGTCACAAACTGTATATTGTTCATGCACAGCTGATGCTCCGCACTGAAAATCTGGAGATAAACGGATTCAAATAACGCGTAGGATGTCCAACTGCTGGTGGTAAAAAAAAATATGGCGCCATCGATGACATCAGTGCAAATCCCGTATGGAGATGACCTGAAGACGTGGGCGTCGAGTATAAGTGGTTTTTACTGGGAAAGTTGGTGCCTTGAGTTCGTTGTGTTTCAAGTGGGCCACAGACAAACAATGTACAAGCGTTATTCCCATGCGTTCCGAGCGATGTGCAAGAAAAACTCCAAGCTTTCTACCAGACTTCATACGCCCGACCTAGCAGCTACTCCACACATAGTTTCCTGATGAGTTAGAACTCGTTTATCAAACTAATAGATAGAAGAAGAAAAGAAAAAAGCTGCGGTGGAGGAGGAGATTGAAATACCGGTCTACTTGTATACTGGCAGCTTTCACGCATTACTGGTGTACTAGTGCTCGAGGTCAAGTGGCACTGTACGGAAGGTCTGGAAGTAGTGTTTCATTGGCCCGGCAGTCACCACAATGTCTGCAGAATTCTCGCCCGCGCAAACACTTCGGTCGGAAAGCGCAGTCACACGCAAATCTAAGCTTAGCCGCACCCATGTCGGATGAGAATTTCCCGACTCTCCAGCATACAGTAGATGCTATGATTCATGTAAAACGGGCTTGCTACGATTTGCACAATTTCCAAGAATGAAAGTTCGATGATGCGGAAGAGTTGGGGGAAAGACATACGGAGACATCTCGATATTTCTAGCTTTGTTTTGTAATTTCGTAATTGGCGTTAGCGTGGCTGCCACAACTGCGCGCAGGATCAGGAAGCTGCCACCCGACCTTCAGCCACCGGGATACCGTTAATGGGCGCAAAACAATTACTAAAACAACAATCAATGGTGTTCTGTGGCTAAGAATGAGGCCGCAAGTGTGGTTACCAACCTTGACGGCCGCATTCAGGTAGAGCGGATTGCAAAAATGCTCATACGGAACGCTTTTCGTGCGCGATGAAATTTAGGTGGACAAAATTTTACCAGAACTCTCCACTGTGGCTTCTCTTACAATCTCTGTGTTTTGTTGGTTCGTAAACGAATGCATGAATGAATGAATCAATCAATAATCATATCAATCAATCAATCAATCAATCAATAATCATATCAATCAATCAATCAATCAATCAATCAATCAATCAATCAATCAATAGATAGATAGATAGATAGATAGATAGATAGATAGATAGATAATGTATCTATCTATCTATCTATCTATCTATCTATCTATCTATCTATCTATCTATCTATCTATCTATCTATCTATCTATCTATCTATCTATCTGACGGGAATTATACCTGGGGAAATGTGAAACCAGGTTCTTACTGGGAAATATTTGCGGCATGCAAGGCGGTATAGTCCGTTAGAGTGAGGCCATCCCGTCAAATTCGTCGCATTCACCGAAGTTGGCGTGTTAGCGCCGCTATATTCGTTTCCTATTCCGTGACATTATTATCAGGGGCCAATATGAAAGAAAAACAGAGATAATCGACCCGATCACTTTCATATGTGTGACGCCCTTGAATAGGACGTTTCACGCAGGAAGCAACGTGCAATCATGCCGGTGCACCTATTGTTTCCTCCACGCCGCGTATGACGGACAACACTGGCCGCGGGTCGATACGTTCGTGCTCGCTACAGTGAACGCCGCGCGCGTAACGATGCACAGCGGCGACTGCGTCCGCTGAAACATTCAGTCGATATGGGGCGCTTCCATTAAGGCCTCCTGCCGTCCAGCTCACGCAAGTTTTATTGCGATCCCTCCTTGTATCCATATTTATTACAGCATTAGTGTACCTTGTTAATGTTTTGGCCTCTCTGTGTTTGAACTAGACATAAGCATATAGTTTCTCGCAATGTCACCTGGCAGGAAATTGGGCCCCGCTGTTTGCTCGTGTTTCCAAACCGACGCTGTACCTCTTTACGGGCACGGCGGGATGTGGTTTGTGCGCATTTCCTTGAACTCGGCCAGCTCTAAAACACGTCCACATCTGCTCAAATAAGGTTTGTTAGAAATAAATCCTCACCAAATGTCTTAGTTTTCCTGCAACCGTCTCGCATTATCGTTTGCTCAAATCGATAATAACATTATGGGAAGAAATTATCCAGTAGTAGCTCAAGTAAGCGATGAAAACCAAAACATGCAATTGAAACGTTGTCAGAGTCTTTAGCCCAAGGTTAACGACCAGCTTGGGCTGTTCCTGTTCGACAAACCCGTACACCCCAGCACGAATGCTACTGCTTTAAGAATACTTCCTCTTACGTGAAAGATGTGAAAGTCTCTGCATTTTACGCGCTCTTGTAATACAGGCGAAACTATTGAAGTCGACGAAACGTCGTTCGCCAGCAGTGTTTTTGTGGTGTCATGACTTTCCGAATCTTCCCGGCATTCCTGCGCAAGCCGCGGCGCCGCTCTTCTCTCGAGGTAATCGCAAAAAACTATGCAAAAAAAAGGATGATGTCTTCGCATCCGGAATGAATAACGTATCGATTAATATACTGATTGATTTTAGGTCTAATGCTGCAATTTTAGCGATGTTGTCGGTAGATTTCGTGGCTCTAGTGTCGGTTTAAAGACATTTCTTTTTCCATTTATCGAGCAGATATAAAGAACAGTGGATTGGGCGAGTTGGTGATTTTTCATAATGTTTGAAAACATCCCTACCGACACAGGAAAGAGAACAGCGCCGTATTTGTCCCACTCTCTTTACTGTGTCTTGTGTTGGCAGCGCTGTTTTTAAACATTATCGAGCAGATATATTTTGTTAGGGAAAATACAGAACAACTGGTGACATTCTAGCTACTACTTTAAAATTGGGAATGTTGCTTCGACAGTGGCCTTTTGGAACGCAATTTATTATTCAACAGCTATAAGCAAGTGGCTGGCATTAGCCGTACGACACCCGGGCCCTGTGACCATCGATAGATCTAACAATGTGCTCCACTGCACTGTGGTCTTCCCAGGCTCGTATGCTCGTATTGCATTGCATTACATTGCAGTGTGTTTGTGTGCGTGTGCGCGCACGTGCGTATGCTTGCACATGGAGCAACCGTCAAAAAACATTAAAGAGAAAGCGACCAGCAAGGGACCGGTGCCATCATTGGCAATACAATAATGCAGTGTCTTATCTGGTCGAAGACGCTCGAGGCGCCTGCAGTGTTTATCTGTGCTGCCTCGGGCTAAGCGGAAGCAATCGCGGCGGTATTCAAAGGCGACGAAACACCGCTGTCACTGCGGGTGCTGCATCGCTCGTACGCCACCAGCTGTTGACAGGGGGGAAGTTGGTTGGAGGGACGTGCAACTTGGGAGGGAACGCCGAGGAAAGCAAATCGGGCACAGGAAAGGCGAATGTCGCCCGTGATTTCTCAACCCTGTCGTCGGGGTGTTACGTACATTGCCGCGGGCTTGCGAACACGTCGTATTCGCCTTTATTGCGCCGAGCCTGTGTATAGATTGCCTTAAGGCGCTGCCATCCATGAAGGAGGCGCCGGGAGGGAAGGCGAGAAGAGTTTCAGCCGGCGGGACGCTCCCTCGAATAAATGGGCACAGCTGGAGCCTTTGCAACACGCCGCGAGAGAAAGAGCAGCGGTGCGGAATCGCATTGCCCGGTGTCAGTGGTCCTCGCTGTGCGCCGTTTATCTTCTGCTAGGATGCCAGGCCGCGTGGTTGTTCGCCCTCGCTCGTGGGATGCAGCTCCGGGGCAGCAGTTCAACGCCTACGACGCTAACTTTTTTTTGTTTGTAAGGAATATCTGAGACATTCATTTCGAATGCGCACGTAGGTACGCACCCCCCCCCCCACACACACACAAACGCACACACACACACACGCACACACGCACATGCACACACACACACGCACACACACACACACACACCCACACACACACACACACACACACACACACACACACACACACACACACACACACACATGCGCGAACGCAAGCGCACGCGTGTATCGCGCGCTGTTTGAGTGTGCGGGGCGTGTGCGGAGTTTCAAATGCTGTCGGAATCGCTACATTCAACGTTCAATTGTGACGTCTCCTTAGCTTTCCCCCTTCCGTAGTAACATCATAATTTCAATTAAGGCTCGTGTGATTGCAGCAGGTACACTTGGAACTTCCATGCACGTGTTCAAATAATTCATTTGCTAGTTGTTGTCCTCATTTTTTTTTTTTTTGGCGCAATTGGCTTCACGCAGAGCAGGCTGAAATGATCGTCCGGCCGCGTTCGTACCGGTGCGACAGAACCGAGTGACCACTGCCCTGCACTGTATAGCGTGAAAGAGGTGAAGACGAAACGTTCGCACCAGCTGCCCATCTCAAGCCTTCGGGCGAAGCCATCGTTGTTTGAGATCGGATAGCGTCCCCTGGGGGAACAGAGATGTGGACGTCCAGCGCTGCGAATGCGGCGGCTTCCTGCTACGAGAACAAAGGGGAGCTGCTCGAGCGAATAGGAGCGGGGGGCTAGGGGGGAAGGGGGCTCCTATCATGTTCGGATGTGGGACACTGTCGTCATTTCTACTTCGCTGAGGGCTACGATTGCGTGTGCTCTGGACGAGGTGTCACGTTCGTGCCGCTGACATCGCTTTCCTATCTCGTTTCGGGGTCGCTGAGAGTAGAGCTTGTTTTTCAGTGTGACGGCACTTATTGGATTCATATTCTGACTTGAATGCACAGGCGGCTTCCGCAAAGCACTTTATTCGTCTGCAGGTTTGCTCACAGTAGACAGTTAGTTACCACACACTGATGGACTAACATAAGAGGCATGTTTCTGGGAAGCCTTCCTGCACTTATTGTAGGCCAACTTTTTCTATATAACTTACAGTCAAAGGCAATAAAGTTTTCCCAGTCGTCTAAACTAACCTACGTTTAGAATTATTCCTGCAAGTAGTACTTTACAGCGTGCGCGGGAAATGTATTGGTTTGGCCGGCGCCGTGAATCCAACGTGCTGCAGAGCTGTAAAGAGGGAGAGTAATTGAGCCATTGCTGCCCGAAGATCTTAAGAAACAGACGGCACTCGGCGTTGTGTTACAGTTTAGCATACCACGTCGTTCTGCCATTTTAGCAGAGCTGAAGTGTGAAAAGCTTTGGTATACAGGGATGTCTTATCAGAAGGCAGGAGTTACGCCATGGCCACCGGGTACCTAGAAAAAAATATGGTTGGTCCCTCTTTCATAAGAATCGGCCGAACACGAAAGTGAAGCGCGTCTTCACAGAAGGTGTTGCAATGCCACACAAGAGAACGTTGTCGAACGACTCGCGACCGGGATTTATCTCCATGAGACACTGCAGTGCAGGCACCAGAGCACTGCGCAAATCCGCGATAAACAATAGGCGTTCGCAAACCGTACAAGCGAAAACGAACGTATTGTTAGTAAATCCCTTGTGAACTCGTATTCCGCTGCAGCAAAGGGCGCACGATTTGCGCGTCGGCGACCGTGTTGCAGGTTTGCTTGGCGCGCGGCGTCCTGTTGCTAAGCGGCGTCCTGCTGCCGAGTCGCTTCGGCGAAGGTACGAGCATTTGGATCGGGATCCATGGTGTCTTGGGCAGCCAATTGAGTTGCGACGCGCTCAGCTTCAGGAATCCGAGTGGCATTGTTTGCAACGGGCGCCCCGAACGCGGGAAGGCGTTCTGCTTCACGCTGGCATGTCTCTCGCCGGACCAAAGCGAGATTAAGGTGTTTCACTTATACTCAGTGGAACTTATAAGGGACGATATTAAGAATGCAATGCAGTATACAGTGTCAAGAAGCTCGACCAAAAAAGAGCTGACGCTTAAGGACTATTCGTTCAGGCATAATATATGTAAAATTTTTGCAAACCTATGTGGAGCATGATTAAGAGTAAGGAATGATAATAGAGATTCCGGAGCCCGAACAATACTGATTATGGCAGCGCTCTACGCTGGATGCAGTTTGAAGTTTCCAAGATGGGACGTGCGCGATACTGGCAGGGGTCAGAAGTATTTTATTATACCGTAAAATTCACGGGAGCTGTACTCATTGAAAGGATCATTTTCGTTCATATTGACAGTGAAAAGTACCTCATCCTTGCCTAAGCAGTCTCACAGTTCATGTGGGATAAGAGAGAAAGCAAATGGTAAAGGAAAGGTAGGGAGGTTAACCAGGACTAAGCCCGGTTGGCTACCCTACACAGGGGAAAGGGAAAAGGGGACGGAAAGATTAAAAGAAGAAGAGATAGTCTACTGGGTATATCGTTCGGTCACTCAGCCCGGTTCACAGACGCTGACTCAATCCAGTAGCTTTCAATTATCGCAGCAGAGCTTTTGTGGCCTTTTGTAGCTGCGATATACGAGGCCATGGTCCCAAGATCTTCTTCAAGGTGAACGGTGTTCTATCTAGCTGATTGAGAGCTGTGCAGAGGTCATCTCTTTCGTTTTGAAAAGATGGGCAGTAGCACAGTAGATGTTCTATAGTTTCCTCGACACCGCAGACATTACAGTCGGCGCTATCAGTCATTCCAATCAAAAACATATATGCATTGGTGAATGCGACGCCCAAGCGTAAGCGGCACAGCATTGTTTCCTCATGTGGGATAAATTACCTTATTCAATTACGCCCAAGCATATGATATTCATTTTTAAGGAAAACTGGCGGACAAGTTTCTGAACGAGTATATGACCATACAAGTCGGTGTAAAGTCCCCAAACGCTAATAAATCAAGACACAATCATAACTATAGTGAGTACATTAGTCAAAGCACCAGTAGCGAAATGACTGTAGGCTGTGACTGTGACGACTGTGATTATCTGATTGAGGACTTTAACACTGACACCCTATCGCCATCAAGGCCAGTGATTTACGAGTACCTTAGCACTTTATCAAAATGGGAAGTCAGTCGAACCACTAATGCCTACACACGACAGGAATACATTGGAAGCAAAATGGTGTCATCTTGCTTTGACCATGTGAACGTAAGAGCCCCACTGGCTAGCACCGTTCCAGCTGTAATCAAGTGTAAACTGGCCGATCATTATATTGTAGGCTGTCATCTTGCATTTCAATTTCCCTTTAAATCCCAACCTAACCTTCATCGCCTAAACATCCTTGATATCGCTAAATTTGACAATCTTATGGCCAATAATGATTCCACCAAATTTTTACGTAATGTTACAACTTCCACCGCCTATACACGTTTTGTTCATGCAATTCGTTTTTTTTAAAATTAGCGCACAGGAAACAATCACCGTGAAAAAAACGCAACCCCTAACTTCCATGGCTAACGTGCGATATACTTACGGCTATTAAAGAAAAAGATGGCTTTTGGGCACGTTCTACGTGTTCCCCAAGCAATACCTACCTTAGAAATCTGTACAGATCGCTCCACAACAAGGTAAATGCCCTAATTCAGTCAGCAAGGCGTCAATATTGTACTAAGACCTTTTATGAAAGCAAGCACTCCCCCAGAAAGACAGGGTCAGCTATTAATGAAGTATTTGGACGAAACACCTATCAACCTTTAGAAGATGTATTCACAAAACTTTTCAGCAACCCCACGTCAGCCGTTCAAGAATTTAATTACTTTTTTTTTCTAAAGCAACTTCACATCTTCAGCCTTTTGCTCCAGATGCGCTGCACTTTTCCCAATGCTGTACGATCGGCATTCTTGCCACTGGTTACTGCAAGAGACTTGCACAGCATCTTACTTATCTTTCGACCTAAGCAACCACCTGGTATAGACGGTATCTCCATTCATTATATTCAGCGTAATTTTTCTGTGCTTGAATCCGCCCTTCTCTTCATTATTAGTGGGTATGTGGATCATTGCGTTATTCCCGATGATTTAAAAGTGACTGTGGCTAAGCCGATCTATAAGAGTGGTTCTCATCGCAAAGTAGAGAACTACAGACCGATTTCCATTCTGCCTGCAATCAGTCAAATAATTGAAGAACATGTGCTCGTGACGATGAACAATTTCCTAAATAAAATAATGTTCGGTCACTAGCACAGTTTGGTTTCATCCAGGGAAGAAGCACTATTTCCCTACTAGAAGAATTTACGGACACTATCTATTCAGCTTTTAATAATAACGAATTCGTATGTGCTCCTTTTTTAGACGCAAGTAAGGCTTTTGATTCCGTTATTAACACATTGCTTCTTGATAAGCTAGAAAGAATTGGTTTCAGGGATCCATTTATGAAGTTATTATCTAGTTATTTCAGTAATCGCTCTCAGATGGTGCGCATAGGTGACTATTCCAGCACAAAAGTAATGTTAAAATCGGGCGTTCCCCAGGGGTCTGTTTTGTCTCCACTTTTAATAAACCTGTACGACAAAGATTTACCTCAATGTGTATCAAAGTGCCGCGCATTCCAGTACGCCGACGACACTGCCCTTCTGTCAACTCAAGCATCATTTAATACATGATTTTATAACCTTCAAGCAGATGCCACGTCTGTAATGAACTTTTGTACAAGTAACGGAATTGCAATTAATAGACGAAAGAGTAAACTAGTTTGCTTTCACAATCCCCATAAAAAGAAATTGATCGTCTTGTGCCATTGTTTCTTCACGACTCTAACTGTTTAAACTGCAAATGCATACCATTAGAGTTCTCAACTAATGTACAATATTTAGGCATCATGTTTGATTCTGATATGACATGGAACACTCGTTCTACAGGTATTAGCAAAAAGCTTCGTAGAATATCTTGTCTTCTATATAACTATAGACACCTGTTCCCGTTTTCTGTCCGGAAGGTAATTGTTCCCGCACTTGTGTACAGCTATCTTGGATACGGAATTACCATATTTTATCACTGTTCATTTACATGGCGCGCAAAATAGAATTCTATCCTGAAATCTGTTATTCGGAATGTTGCGTACAGTGACACCATTCCCCCTAATAATAATCTATTTTACTTTTTCAGTTACCCTCATTTGACACATTATTTTTTCAAATTGTGGTGATAAAACATTTTTCGAACAGTGATTTTCTTTTTCCTTTGGTTCCTGCCAGACCACTGAGACTCCATAATACGTTCACTACCCCGTGGTGTTATACCCGTTTTGGCCGTTATACCAGAAAATAGTATGTTCCTAGCGTTTTTGATTATTTATCCACTGAACTGTACTCGATCTCATCAAAACGGGCACACAAACTGTACCTCAAAACCAACTATTCTTCTGTTTGATTGTAATTAGAGCCCGTGCCATAGTTTCGATTAGTTTCGTTTGGTCTTGATTGGTGTGTATCCTTGTTTGCTTTACTTTATATCTTTTGTAGCTTGCCGTTGCTCGTAGGTCGCTTTTGTTTTTGGTACTTCGCTTTGGTGTTGTAGCCTCCTTTTGTGTTGTAGTTTGCTTTTGTTTTGTAGCTTGCTTCAGTTTATAGCTTGCTAACCTTACTTTTTTTCTTTTTTTGAGTAGCTGTCGCTGACTGCCAGGTACAGCCCGACAAGCCTTAATTAATGACTTGGGCTGACCAGTACTTGAATTTGTACTATCTTCATGAAATAAAGGATATTATTATTATTATTATTATTATTATTATTATTATTATTATTATTATTATTATTATTATTATTATTAGAACTGCGAGAACGTCAGTGCCTGCGTCCCGAAATCAGTTCATCGTGCAACAAACGAGTGTCTCCTATATAACTAGGTTCCATAAAAAAAAGTACGTTGTTTACCACAAGCTGCTAAGTTCTTGTTCTTTTCTTTAAATACGTGTCCGCCTCCGGCAAAAAGGCGGCATTTTCACAGCCTTGCCGGTCGCGGACGCGAATCTCTTTCCTGCGAATCGGCGACATTGCGCCACATGACGCGTCGTCTGCGCTCCGAATCGATTATTCCGCCCATCGCACAAATCCACGAATGCAATGCCTGTGCAAAGCCACCTGCAAAGGAGCATACTACGCGCTTGCGCCATCGTCCTTTTCGAATCCATCCGCGTCCACTCACGCTTACGACGCGCGCGCGTGCAGGACAAACGTTCTCGTCGCCGTTGTGAAAGAACCACTTGACGGCATCGCCTTACCTTCACCGTCGTCCTGCGGCTCTCTCGCTTGCCACGTTTAGCCCATATACTTTATGTAGGCTTAGTGTCACGTCTAACAGCGACGATTTTTTCCCCAATAACTTCAAGCATGAAGAGAACATGTCTCGAAGAAGCTCGTATGTTCCTATGTGCGGGAATGTCGACTCAGAGTGCGGACAGCGCTCTCCGGCGACACTTCAATTTCCCGCCCCACACCTATCATCTCGCGCCTCATCTGCCTACTTGGAGAAGTGGCTCGCCATGAAACAACCGCTTGAAAACATGTGGTCACTTTCCCGTCGCACAGACGTGTACCACCACTCAGCCGGTTTGGTCGAAAAGGTCGAACCGAGTTCCACTAAAAGAAGAGCCAAAACACAAAAAGAAAGAAATAAAGTGCGCATCTGTGTGACAAAGAAAAAGAAAGATTGAAAGAAGCGCTAATGACATAACGAAGACAAGGTTAGAGGAATGGAAGACGGGCGTATAGTCCAAGCGGTAACAATAGATGGATGTTAAGAAGATGCATCGGCCGGTTCGGGCTCGGCAGTGTCTTGCCGACGTGTTCCAATTACTTCCGACCCTATTGCAACAGTGCAGACGCTTGTGACTTTTTCTTCTCTTGCTAGCCGGGCTCCACCGTTATCGATGGCAGTCGATAGCACGTAGGCTTGCGTGCGAAACAAAATAATTCTCGGAAGGGAGAAAGGCCCGATGGATTCACTGCCGCATAGCCATCGTAA
The DNA here is from genome assembly GCF_023375885.2 of Dermacentor andersoni. Classification (NCBI taxonomy): domain Eukaryota; kingdom Metazoa; phylum Arthropoda; class Arachnida; order Ixodida; family Ixodidae; genus Dermacentor; species Dermacentor andersoni. The sequence continues at coordinate 136,274,761 of NC_092818.1, forward strand.
TTTAGCTTCTTTGTTCATCTTGTCGGTTCTGTATGGGCTTCTTTCCCGCACGCTTCTATTTCCACATGCTTCACCGTTCTTACTTCTCAGTGCACGTCGCACGAAGAAAATTCAGAGACACGCAAGGAACTGTCGAGGATTAATTCTCGCGAACGTATACTGCGCATCTCAGGCGGCAGCTGCTAGGTCACGTGCCGTCCATGAATCTTGCTTTGACTTAATCCCTAGCCCTGGTGTATTCCTCACTAAAGGGACTTTTTTTTTTTTCAACAACAAAAAATTAATGTGAAGTAGTAGAGCGTACACTTGCGAGAGTTGGCGATTAGGTGAATTTCACCGAGGGGGCTTAGTGTACCAGAAGACGACATATGAAAGAATATCGTATCTCGACCGATGATCGATAAGGGACATTTTATGAGGATACACAATGTTTTGGAATCACTTCCCAATTTTTCCTGGCTTCTCCGCACTTGTTTCCTTATTGAGCCCACACAGCCGCACTATATGTCTCCTTGCAAAGAGGCAATGGCGCGAACAGGGGTATGGCACACGACCGGCGTTACGTAAAACACAAGTTAATAACGCATGGTATCCTTGCTCGGCTCCGATCAAAACCAGTGATACAGCTAACGGTGAGCAGAAAATGTCGTTTCTAATCGTGCAAATGTAAAGAGCAAAGAAGGGGAGAAAGTGCGTAGACAGAATATCGCGTGATAAAGGACGAGACCTGCAAAGTTCACAATAAGCGGCTACTCTTTTTGTGGAAATTACGCAGCGTCCAAAATGAAAGCGTAATTGATCGTCACTAACTCTACGTAAGTGCTTGGGATATCCGCTATATAAATTGAAGAATTGGAGTTTCCACCCGCTCACTATAGGCTAAGCAGAGCACAAGCAGTTACACTTAGGCAATTACACAGTCTTATTATTCACCTGCACAAATAAAGGAATGGTATGACATTGCAGACATGAATATTATATGCAAAGCATGCAAGAAGAAGATATGCACGCTCGAACATCTGCTCTGGGAGTGTGAGTCGCTCGGCCCTGGCATTTCCCGGAATCGATATTTAGGAATGATCAGATCTCTAGATCACATCCCTCAAGTCCTGGCTGTCCAGTACACCCTTGATACTCCTAGCAGGTTCGACCTCCCGGTCCTAACATGGGACTAGCCAGGCAGGTGGCAACACCTTGTACAGGACAAGGATAAAGTTTTTTCCTCCTCCTCCACGTCCCTGAAGAATATGCATGCACAGTGGTTAGCACATTCTTGTCTTATCGATAAGTAAACGGGCAGCATCATATCTATAGCGGCGACTTCCCATGAACTTGAGTTCCCAACAAGACGACGTACAATCCTAGTATATAGAAGAATTCCGGAGAACGTACTTAAGAGCTGCGCTGGAGCAGGCGTCCAAGTAACGCTCTGGTCTACCAACGACGCATTACAAACCTTCGTGCTCTCACTGCTTAGCTGGGCAAACATTCTTGGAGTGAGAAGTATACTTTGGTGCATTAATTTCGCCATCGACACATTTATCTCACTATAGATACGTCGAAGGTGGCAACGCATTCCGATTACACTTATGAGTGCTTTTACTGAACACAGCCTCATTAGATGCGGCCGCCGACGCTGCTGTTCCGTGCCATGACCAGGCGTCACGATGAAGCAACGGGAAATATATATGCGTCATCCATTGTCATTACTGCAATAATGTTTTGATGAAGACAACATCCATTCGTTTGAAGTTGCTGTCTACCTTCTCGTATTGCGTGGTAATGGGAGCATCCTGAACATTGACTTTCCTTAGTAACATTCATAATGGATTCATGACTTACTGTCTTTAAATGTGCGAACTCATAGGCAGTGCTCACGTATTGAAAGACTACGTAAGGAATCGATGGACTAAAGGTACAGAAGCATCATCTGCAGTTCACGGAGAAATCATTTTAGCCTGCTATAAGTGAGCTAGGTAGCGAAGCGTTAGGGTCAGCATCAAATAAATCTTCAGCGGGGTCTCCGGAACGGCAGAAAATCCCGAGCATTAACTTCGAAAACCCTGGAGAGTCACCTACCTACGGTGCCGAATTATTAATGAGCAATTATAAAGTATGCTATATTGCAGGTTTCGCCTAACGACATGGCCGTTTTTTTTTTCTTGCGATCCACTCAATTACAGCAATCGGTGCCACCTGCCGTTCCACGCGGAATGCCTGCAAGTAATTCAAAAGTTTCCATAGTTCGCGGTGACGTAGAAAATCAGAAATCCAACTGAGCAGTTACGGTCAAAGAGATTCATTGAAAAAGCGGAAGAGCTGGTCACCTGGATGTGAGGGTCTGTTTAACTTTCATCTTTCATCTTTCACTGAACTGAAACTGATGAACTGAAAGATGTCAACGCACAAACAGCACGCTATAGGCGCGCGAAAAAGAAATCACGCTTTCTGGCTGTCCTTTGGCGTAGGTACTGCAAAGTATTCATCATTGTTTCGGCTCATTTAGCACACAGCAAGAACTGTCGCGACTAATCTTATTGTTTTGAAACCTAAGTCGCCATCACTAGCACTTTTGTTTCCAGATCACCTCGCGAGGAAGCAGGGGACTATTCATCGTCACATTACGCCCTTTATATCAGCAGGTCTTTGGACCATTGCGTAATGGTCCGGCCATTTCCGAACTCACTTTACGATATCGCGTGTGGCTAGTCGCAGAGGAGACGGCTTAACTTGATTCCAAAATCGCAAGCGCCCTAGATATTTGAGCAAACTTGATCCCAACAACAAATCTCACCCTCCGTTTTCTCTAAATTCAGCGGAGGAAGTTTCCGAGAAAACAACTCGGGGCTATTTTCCCGGGAACCTCCGGGCACGCGCCGCGTTCCACCCCCAGAGATAGAAGCGGCCCTAAATGATTGCCGGCATCAAGCGCGATAACGAGGCGCAATAAGGAAGGCACGCTCGTCTTAAATCACCGGCGGCGCGCAGCCGCAAAGCATATGATAAAAACGCGCCCTAATGCGCGGCGGGCACAGGCGATACTTTCGCCGCGAGCTATCACGGCGCTTTACGCGTCGGCGTCGCGCCTCGTTCATTCCTCTCCCTGAAAGCAATATCTCTTCATTTAACGGCTCGAGGTAAATCAACTTAAGATAGGCCTGGCGTTACGCCCTACCATGGCGTGGCAGCTCAACAGACCGGTTGTCGGTTTTCTCGTCGTTCCCTGGTGCAAAGTTCCCGTTACGTGCTTTATTAATTCTAGGACTCGAGATTTCAATACCCACGACTCTTACGACTATGCAGGTTGAGTAAAATTTTTAAAAAGTCGCGTATAGCGTGATTTATCTTCTTTTTTTACTTGAGGCAACAGGAGGCAGAATGAGGAGTTTGCTGTTGTCGCTTAGTAGCTGGAAAAATAGCGATATTTCGGACTACCAATATTTCAGCCGACTATCCCAAAATTTCACATAAGATAGAGGACTGAAGTAGAATGATTGTGAATGCACTGACAAAAAAAAAAAACAATAGGCTAAGGACAGAAAGCTGTAGCGAGGACGTCATACATCGAAATCAAAGGTGGAAATACGTAACCCTCGCACAATACATGCACACACATTCGGCATCTATTTGCAATCTGCGATGGAAATGTGTAACACCACGGAAAAAAGTCGCATTACGGACTTTGATAATGATAGAAAAGCGCCCGGCTTTTCGTATAGGCAAATTTTCTCATAGCAAGTAGACTTGTTCGAGACATAAAGGGAAACCAACTTTCAAGGACTTGCATGCGCAGTGAAAACTCTAAACAGAGTGCGAACACAGATAAAGGAACAACTTGAACACTACTAGCGCGAGCTTCCTATTCAAGGAAATGAAGTAGGATAAATTTTGTGCCCGTGAGCGGGCGGCAAGCGTTCCCTCAAATATAGCGTCACAACTGTACAGAAATTTGCACGTGGTCGACAGACAGCCTTAGGTGTGCTTTTCCTTTTTTGAATATTTCTCAAAGATACGACTGCGTACCAGCAGCGCAGCCAGTCCTGCTTCACATTTTTACAAGAAGCTCACGGGAAGACTTCGCCACATGGCTTCCGCATTAAAAACGCGCAAAGATTATTTAACGAAACGTGTGGTTTACGTACCTGCGTAGGGAACGCAGGGATTAAATGTAACGAAAAAGCGACGGCTAAGGGCGAACATTAGGCACGCTGTAATTAAGAGCTCGGATGCACCGTCTTGCTTGTTTTCCTACTTAAAGTTTCTTTTCTCGAATCGCCTCATGTGCCTGACGCCATGCGGCATTTTATAAAATTTAGCTGAGAAGGCAGATAATAACTGCCAAACAAATGACAGTGCCCAAGAGAATAAAACATGTCAAACAAAAGTTCATAAGTCTGCAAGGAACTGTTCATAATTACCTTTCCATTTTTACTTGAAGCTCTTATCCAATACTCGAAAATTTGCTTCATTTGCAAGTAGCAGCTTGTGCTCGCATATATTAAGTCAATTTTAAGCTGGTGCCTCCAGCTCAGCGATTTCACGTGCTTTAGGCCAAGTTTCAAGCAGCGGTGAAGTTGCAACACGTGCGCGGATTTGACAGCCTCAGTTTAATTGTAAGAATCAAGTCCTGTTGCTGTATTTAGAGCCGGCTGGTTGCCGTCTCGGCTTGAGCTTATCAGTTACTAATTACGTACTGTAGTAATCGCACCGCTGGCACGAGTTGTTGGGGTCTCGGTGCTGACGCCCGTTATTGCCAATGGGTCGCAAGCCCCAAGGGTAGCGTTGGCCTGGCGGCCTGGGGCACTGGAAGCATCCGAAGGTCCCGGCAAAGCATGAGAAGACTGGTAACAGAACAACTTGTTTATTCTAACATAGCAAAAGAGCGGCCGGTCAGGTCGACCGAAGTGGAGAGACGGGAGAGCACGTAACTCAACAGTACAAATCGGAGCCTCTCTCCTGGCGTCCGGGGGCAGCTGCTCTTATACTCTCGGCGTCGCGGTCCAAAAGGGAAGGTCACGGGATGAAGGTCACGGGATGAAGGTCACGGGACGGCGGAGCATGAGCCCACGACGGCGCGCACGGTCGAGCCGAGAGACCTGCTGAACCGAGTGCAGTGACGCTTCGCCAACCCGCCCACACGACGGCGCGAACGGTTGAGCCGAGAGACCTCCAGGCTCCTCATTCGGGGAACTCCGCTCCCCGGCTGCCGCGCTTTGACAAGCGAGGGCACACACACACACACGCACACACGAAGACACGTGGCATTGAAACACGCCTGGACACGCTTGGCGGGTAGGCGTTGCGGCGGCGTCGAACGGGCCCAAAATGTCCGCCGCTTTGAACAAAGCCCCGGCGTCCGTTGCATCCGCGCCGGCATTACCGCGCGTTGTAGGCGAAACGTAACAGACCGCCCCGCCGGGGGAAGGAGATCCCGATGGTCAGGGGACTGCATCCGCTGTCCGGAGGGATGTCGCTCGATGATGCTCATAACCGAAGTCGGGCGTCCTTTGGCGTTTCTTGAGCGCAGCGCACAGAGAAGGCCTCGTTCTCACGTTCAGGTGCACACAGGACACTGCAAAGTGACTTCGGGAGAGTTGACTTTTTTTGTTCTCGTTTCCGGCAAGCGTTAGAACTACGCCGAAAGTCAACCGCTCAGTCAGCAAGCACGGCACAACCCTCACTAAGCCCTGCCAGGCTCTTTCCCCTTTTATACTGCTGCCTAGTTCCTTACAGTAGTTTAGCAGCACTCAGAACGCGTCCACAAATCGGAAAATTGCACTAGAAAGCACATCATCACTTTGAAACACTACACAAAAGCAATAAGTTTAAAAAAAAATCCTGCCTCAGGAAGAAAAACATCAGTAACAAGCAATTTTGAGGCTGATTCCCACGTTAGGGGCTTCGACTTAAGCCATCGGCGTTACCGTTGAGACTCCCCTTTTTGTAACGCACCTCAAAGGAATATTGTTGCAAAGCGAGGCTCCAGCGCAGGAGGCGGCCATTTTTGGGAGAGATGGTCTGCAGCCATTGGAGAGGGCAGTGATCCGTCTCAATGATAAACCTCGAGCCAGCTAGGTAACATGACAATTTCTGAACGGCCCACACGATACACGCACACTCTTTCTCGGTGGCGCTATACGCCTGCTCACGACTCGTCAGCTTACGACTAGCATACAGGACGGGGTGTTCTACTTCTCCATTTTCCCGTTGGCACAGTACAACGCCCATGCCTCGCTCACTAGCATCACACTGAACAACGAACCCTTTTGTGTAGTCGGGCGATCGTAGCACAGGCTGGCTTGTTAGGGCGCTCTTTAGGGCGCTAAAAGCTCTTTCCTTTATCTCATCCCAGACGACTGTTTGCGGCTCTGTCTTTCTTAGAGCATCCGTCAAGGGAGCCGCGATATCAGAGTACCTGGGGATGTACCTCTGATAGTAGCCGGCGACACCTAAGAACGACCGAATATCGGTCTTCGTGCGCGGTTGCGGGAAGTCTCGCACAGCGGCCACCTTTATTTCAGAGGGGCGGCGTCGACCCCGACCAATCACGTGTCCGAGGTAGACAACCTCGGCCTGTGCTAACTGGCACTTGGGAGCCTTGACTGTCAAGCCCGCATCGCGCAGGCGGGTTAGCACTGCCCGCAAGTGCGCCATATGCTCAGGCCAGGATGCGGAGAATATCGCTACGTCGTCTAGATACGGTAAAGCGAATTCTTGTTGTCCCCGCAACACTTTATCCATGAGGCTTGAAAAGCAGTATGGCGCGTTCCTCAAACCAAAACTCAAAACTTTAGGACGGAATGTCCCCATTGGTGAAATGAACGCCGCATACCTACTAGCCTCTTCTGTAAGTGGAACCTGCCAATAACCCCTGACAAGATCTAGGGTGGAAATAAACTGAGCGCTACTCACTCTCTCAAGGCGCTCCTCGATGTTAGGGATCGGATAAATTTGATCCTTAGTGATGGAATTAAGCCTGCGGTAGTCGACGCAAGGACGAGGTTCCTTGCCCGGTACCTCAACTAAAATCAAAGGGGAGGTATAATCACTCTCACCCGCTTCAATAACACCGAGCTGTAGCATTTTCTTTACCTCAGCCTCCATAATATCGCTCTGGCGGGGTGACACCCGGTACGCCTTGGATCGTACTGGCTCTGGGGAGGTAAGTTCTATGTCATGAGTAAGGACAGAAGTCCTACCAGGCCTCTCAGAGAACAGACCTTGAAACTCTTGTAAGAGCTGGTGTAGTTCGGTTTTCTGCCCAGGCGACAGCGATGCTTTACTTATTAAGTCACTAATGACTTGATCGGTGTCTTTCCTGTTTGTCACTGAGCCTAGTCCCGGAAGCTCGACCGGAAGCTCTTCGGGAACGTTTACCATCATGCACACCACTGCTTCCCGTTGCTTATAGGGTTTGAGCAGATTACAGTGGTAAACTTGCTGTGCTTTCCGCTTTCCTGGCAGACTCACCACGTAGTTAACGTCCGACAGTTTTTGAACAATCCGTGCTGGGCCCTCCCACTGCACGTCGAGTTTGTTCTTTAGCGATGTGCGCAATATCATGACCTCATCGCCCACCTCAAAACGACGGGCCCTGGCTGTCCGATCATAATAAACCTTGGCCCTCTGCTGGGCCTCTGCCATTGCTTCACCTGACAACTCCTGTGCCCTTCTTAAGCGTTCGAGGAGCTTAAGCACGTATTCTACCACGACTGGGTCGTCGCCCCTGCCTTCCCATGATTCTCGAAGCATGCGAAGCGGAGATCGCAGCGAGCGACCGTACACCAGTTCAGCTGGCGAAAACCCCGTAGTCGCATGCGGCGCGGTCCTTAATGCAAACATCACTCCAGGCAGACACAGCTCCCAGTCAGTTTGATGTTCAAAACACAATGCTCTCAACACGCGCTTCATGACGGAGTGGAGCTTCTCAACGGAATTCGACTGGGGGTGGTGCACTGAGCTGTGTAATAGCCTTACCCCGCACCTTTCGAGAAAGGCTGTCGTCAAAGCGCTAGTAAACACTGTGCCCTGATCTGACTGGATTTCTGCAGGAAAACCAACTCGCGCAAATATGGACAGTAGTGCATTGACTATCTCAACTGAGCTGAGTTCTTTAAGCGGCACTGCTTCAGGGAACTTTGTCGCTGGGCAGATCACAGTCAAAATGTGTCGGTACCCCGTGGCTGTTACCGGCAGAGGTCCCACTGTATCAATAACGAGCCGTCTAAAAGGCTCCGTAATGATAGGTACCAACTTCAACGGCGCCCTCGATTTGTCCCCTGGCTTGCCCACCCGCTGACAGGTGTCGCATGTCTTCACAAAGTGGTCTGCGTCCCGAAAACACCCTGGCCAATAGTACTCTTGCAAGAGACGGTCCTTAGTTTTCTTAACTCCTAGGTGTCCGGACCACGAACCCCCATGCGACAAGCGCAACAGATCCTGACGATAGCATTGAGGCACGATCAGCTGATCGAACTCCACTCCCCTGCGGTCTAGATACTTCCGGTACAGGACCCCACCTCTTTCCACAAAGCGAGCATTTTTCTTGGCGATACCTTCCTTGATAACGCAGCGTATGTTTTCTAGGCTGCCATCCTTCTTTTGCTCGGCTATCAAAGCCGACCGGCTGACTTTTAGCAACCTGTTAAGTCCGTCTGACGTAGGCGCGATGAGCAAATCTGGAGACAGCTCTTCTAACTTTCCCGTGTCGGGATTTTCCTCTCCAGTATCTGGTGCCTTTAACGCTACAGGCTCAATTTTATTCCGTTCGGGCGTGCTCTGAATACCAGCTTGCTGCGCCTCTGACCCTTTCTCATCGTTCAACAACGTCGGCCCCGCAACTACCGCCTTTGCAGCGAGCTCCCGAACCTTCGATCTGGTTAAGGCCTGAACGCTAGCCTCACCAAACAAAAGCCCCTTCTCGCGCAGGAGGTGATCGGACCTGTTCGAAAATAGGTACGGGTACTGGGGGGGCAGCATAGATGACACTGCGGCCTCCGTCTCAAGTGCTCCGAAAGGTCCTTCAATAAGCACTTTTGCTACCGGCAGACACACGCTATGAGCTTCCACTGCTTGCTTGATCCATGCGCACTCGCCCGTGAACATATCGGGTTCTACGTAAGAGGGGTGAACTACATCCATTGTAGCTGCGGAATCGCGAAGCACTCGGCACTCTTTCCCGTTCACGAGGAGGTCTCGCATGTAAGGCTCGAGAAGCTTCATGTTCTCGTCAGTGCTGCATATAGACAAAAACACGACTTGTGTTTTTGTTTCTGGACACTGCGCCGAAAAGTGACCCGGCTTCTGGCACGTATAACAAACGCGCGCTCGCCTCGTCTCGAACCGCTTTCTCATGGGCGTGAACTTCGGCCTCTCAAACTTCGAGCCAAATTCACCCTTTTGACCGTCCTTAGCTCCGCGAGCCCGACGCGTCACAAACTCCTCGGCTAGCTCAGCGGCTCGAGCCACCGTACTAACGTCTGGCCTATCCAAGACCCAGTACCGCACGTTCTCAGGTAACCGACTATAAAACTGTTCTAGCCCGAAACACTGCAGAACTTTCTCGTGGTCACCAAACGCTTTCTCTTCTTTGAGCCACTCCTGCATGTTTGACATAAGCCTGTACGCAAACTCTGTATATGACTCACTTTTGCCTTTCTCATTTTCCCGAAACTTCCGACGGAACGCCTCCGCTGACAGCCTGTACTTTTTTAGCAGACTCGATTTCACTTTGTCGAAATCCTCTGCCTCCTCTCTATTCAAGCGAGCGACTACGTCGGCCGCCTCGCCGGGTAGCAAAGTGAGCAAGCGCTGTGGCCACGTTTCCCGAGAGAACCCCTGCTTCTCGCACGTTCGCTCAAAGTTAACCAGGAACAAACCAATGTCCTCTCCAAGCTTAAACGGCCGCATCAGGTCAGTCATTTTGAACAATACTCGTTCTCCTGCACCGTGTGCCTGACTTCCATTACGAGCGCGTTCCATCTCTAACTCGAGACGCTTCATTTCCAAAGCGTGTTGACGGTCGCGCTCTTCTTTTTCTTTCTCTTTTTGTTCTTTAAGTTCGCGCTCATCTTTCTCTTTCTGTTCTTTAAGTTCGCGCTCCTGTTTCTCTTTTTGCTCCTCCCTCTCCTCAATGGTCTCAAGGCATTCCGACAGCTCGTCATCCTCAGCTTCTAACTCAAGAATAGCCTTTAGCAGTTCTGGTTTTCTGAGTTTGTCTGAGACATCCAGACCCAACTCTCTTGCAAGCTCCAGCAATTTCGGTTTGCGCAACGACTTCAAATCCATGGCTGCTCTGAATGCTGCTTTCTCTACTGCCTACTATTGTCTTGCCTCCAACTAACCCGGCAGCAACGACAACCACAATTACCAGCTCTGTTTCTGACACTAACAAAAGCCTGGCAAAACTCAGAAGAAGAAAGTCCCGCACTCACCAAACCTCGCAGCCAAGACTTCCGCGCAGTCGTTCCGCTGCAGGCAACCAGTCATCACACAGGGCTCGTTGCGCTGCTCCCGGATGGTCGTTGTGCTGCTCAGCATACAGTCAACCGCATCTCTTCGCTGCTGGCCTCCGTTGTCGCGATCCCACCGCTGGCAACCAGATGTAGTAATCGCACCGCTGGCACGAGTTGTTGGGGTCTCGGTGCTGACGCCCGTTATTGCCAATGGGTCGCAAGCCCCAAGGGTAGCGTTGGCCTGGCGGCCTGGGGCACTGGAAGCATCCGAAGGTCCCGGCAAAGCATGAGAAGACTGGTAACAGAACAACTTGTTTATTCTAACATAGCAAAAGAGCGGCCGGTCAGGTCGACCGAAGTGGAGAGACGGGAGAGCACGTAACTCAACAGTACAAATCGGAGCCTCTCTCCTGGCGTCCGGGGGCAGCTGCTCTTATACTCTCGGCGTCGCGGTCCAAAAGGGAAGGTCATGGGATGAAGGTCACGGGATGAAGGTCACGGGACGGCGGAGCATGAGCCCACGACGGCGCGCACGGTCGAGCCGAGAGACCTGCTGAACCGAGTGCAGTGACGCTTCGCCAACCCGCCCACACGACGGCGTGAACGGTTGAGCCGAGAGACCTCCAGGCTCCTCATTCGGGGAACTCCGCTCCCCGGCTGCCGCGCTTTGACAAGCGAGGGCACACACACACACACGCACACACGAAGACACGTGGCATTGAAACACGCCTGGACACGCTTGGCGGGTAGGCGTTGCGGCGGCGTCGAACGGGCCCAAAATGTCCGCCGCTTTGAACAAAGCCCCGGCGTCCGTTGCATCCGCGCCGGCATTACCGCGCGTTGTAGGCGAAACGTAACAGTACCGATCGCCATGTATTCCTGCTTTGCAGCCAATTTTTCCCAGAGAGTCGCCGGTAATCGACATCTGAACCATAAAATCCCATTATTATGGAACCTCTGCGCTAGCAAGAGCATCGAGGGTAGACCAGCGCATTTTCTTAAATGGACTATAGCGCTGCCTAAGAAGTAAGTAGTGCACGTCTGAGCAAATACAAGTAATTCGAGGGCGAGGAGCAAACAAATGAAAACTTAGGCAGCCAATAATTAATCCCGGAATCCGACATCAGCCTAAATAGCTTGTGAAGTGCTGTAATGCTGCAGAGGGCACAGCCAGCTGCTTGACAGAGCAGGAAAAGAAAAACAAGAAAACCATATCTGTATGCGAAAAAGGAGGCCATACCAGCGTGAGACCTGGGAATGTTCGAGATGAAGTGCTCCTGAGCTTCCCTAATCAATTGACTCTCAGTTCTGCTGGTAGCTTAGAGCTCCCGTTGGTTTGTCATATTAATTTTTGTTGCGCAAGAGGAGGCGATGAAGAAGTTGCGCTTGTGTGGAACCCCGTTTTCTACTTCTCCCATGTTACGAGTACTTTTGCATGTTTGCGGGAGGCACCACTCTCAAGACCATCGGCGATGGAAGTCGAGTCAGCTAGGCGCTCATACGGGACAGACGTCACAGCGTCAAGCTTTCCGAGGAAGTAAAACCACCTCATGCGTGACAGAGGCAGCCAGGACACCCTGCTGTACGATTCTGCTACAGAAGAAGATGTGTCGGATGACGGAGACGGTTACTACTTGACAGTTGTAAGACAACCAGGAAAGAGGAGAATCGTCACTCATTACTCGTCTTCAACAAGGAAGATGGCTATGGAAAGAATACTGACATGGCCCATACCATCCTCTTCCACACACGCCGACCGAAGACCTCAATCGGCTAAACAGGCAAGCCATACCTGTATCACTGGAGACTCTTGTCCCGAGTGAGATTGCAGATATGAGATTCAACACCTGTGAGAATATTATCGCAATCGATGTCAAAAACAGAGCAGCGTTGGACATATTACGCACAGTCAAAGTACTGGCCACAATCAATGTCCGCAAGATAATAGCGCAGGACAATGATACTTCCATAGGTGTAACTTATGACGTAGATGAGTCAATCCACGACAAGGACCTGCCTATATTGGTCAAAGCAGCCACAGCGAGTGCAATAATTATTCAACTTCGTCGAACCGCGTTGTGTGGACATAACCTGCAAAGGGGGAAGATTACCGTCACACGGGAAAGTTGGATTTTTTTCGCCAGTGCCACCATTCGTTCGGAGATCTCTTCAGTGCCGCAATTGTTTGAGCACCGTTTAGGTCAGTGGTATAGGCAAAAATTTGACCGACCGTGTGACCAACATTCTCTGAGCATCACAGTTCTGATGTATGCCGTGCGACTGACCTTAAGTGTGCCAATTGTTTTGGTCCCCACGATGCCTCGATCAAAGACTGCCCGAGACAGAGCTTAAAGTCCTCAAACAAATATTAAGAGATAACTCAACGCACAAAGAGGCCTCCGCCAAAGTGCGACAAAGGGCCCAACACAGACGGTCTTAGTCAACTAAGAATACCGATCCCGTCGTAAGAAAGACGCTACTTCTAGCAGCTGGTGCTCCCAAACCGGTCACCTGCGCTGACTCATGGTGTCTGTTGACGCAGCGACTACGTCTACTGCAAATCCATAGTCTGCGCTTCCCGCATTACGCCCTCCACAAGAACGACGACCCGCAGTGGACTACCGACGCAACAATGACGGCACAGATCGCGTGCAAGGTCAAGACAAGCAAGTAATCGAAGTCATAATGCCTCAAATGAATCTCATTCGCGTGCTGATAAATGACACGCAGACATCATCTGCTCTGGGTGCACTGCAAGGGCTGGACAGCCTGCAGATCCGGTTCTTGCGAACCTCGAAAAGCAAACACAATGGTTCTACTGCCTCAGTCGTTCATCAGAAAAGTCAAGGAAGCATCCAATTTGAAATGAAATGCCCGTGGGCTGAAGTCTCGTATTTCTGATTTTCGCGAATACGTTTTCACTAGCCGATTACACTGTCTTGTTGTCTGTGAACCGTACCTACAGAAACCCGTCTGGTTCCCAGGCTGTACACCTTATGTGTCATCGACTTGTATTAATCTTAGCAAACGTGTCACCTACATACGTTGTGAACTGACCTATGCACTTCATCCAGTAGAGCTTCATGACAGTTATCAAGATGTCTGTTGCTTTCTAGTTGAGCAAACGCAAACTTAGGTTTTCTCTATTGGGCGCTTACCTTTCTCCATGAATTACTCATAGTTTCGACAGACAGAGACTAAGTGACGTTTCAGGTACGACTTCTGGGGAATGAATTGTTGTTAGATCCTTTAACTCCTGTCATTCGCTAGCGGCAAGGTAAATTTCTAAGGAATAAACCTAGTTTCCTATGCCAGTGACCAGGAATTTTGCTGGCAGCCCCACGGTTCTGCCCTGCCAGGCGTGCAGCACCTGTTTAGACTTAGCTTTTCTCTTGAGATGTCTCACTGACAGCGCACACTTGTTCGCAGATATAAAACCCACGCAAGCGTCCGCATTTCTGTCTACCTGAAAATAATGGGTGTAGCCAAATCAGCTTCATCAAATTTTCAATTACCGAACAATTCGTTGGTCCGTGTTTAAATCACCTAAGGAAAACGCATGCCATGAAGGCGTGTTTCATCCGCACTCGAAATTCAGATCGCCAATGCCACGCACGTTGATATGCGTTCATTTCGGTCACGGGTGAAATACACGAGCTATGAGGGGAAAATAAAACGCCATTGTGTAATTCGCCGGCGAGCGGAGCAACGATAAAAACTGACAAAATCACTTTACGACCTTAGAAAGGCCAGACGCATTCAAGCTAAAATTTAGCGTTTCATTGCTGTGCTCCAAAAGAATCTACACTGGAAATCTTTCCTGCGAGTCTCACAATCCACGTAAACCTCTGTCTACGCGGATCGATCCGACCCAATCGGCGTAAGCCTGAAGTCTCGTACAAAGCGTTTGGCCGCAATTGTGGACACTCTCGAGTTTCTCAATGGGAAGTCCTCCATCAATGTAGCAATTCTACAGGGTGCCCCACGTAACTTGAGCCAAGATTTTAAAAATGAAAGGCGCGTCGGAAGCGAATTGAACCGAACGCATACTATTCGTACTGGCCTATATTAACTCGGGCATTTCTTTTTGTTCTCCCAGTAAATCACTGATTAATTACGTTTAATTACCCAACTTTTCGATTATTGGCTGAAGACGTCAAGTATGATTACGCAGATTTGTAGAGCACCTCCAGAAACCATCGATCGAGTTATTTACTGTACGATATGTCTCAGGTATTCTTTCCGGGTTGCAAAGAAAGCCCGCGAAACATGAAAAAAAAAAGAAAGCCACGTGATGGAGCGGTTGCGCAGTGGTATCGTGCTGCTCTCAAGCGTGCGTTCGGTGGACATGGTCGGCTGCATCGTGATTGGTGACGGGTAAGCGGCAGGGCGTTCTTTATCTCCTCGGCAGCTCTCGGCCAGCAGCATGCATTGTAGTCGTCATCCAACGAGAGCCGCCCTTGTTCACCGAACGCACGCTTGAGAGCAGCACGACACCACTGCGCAACCGCTCCGTCACGTGCCTTTTTTTTATATTCCGCGGGCTTTCTTTGCAACCCGGAAAAAAGGACTACGTGAGACGTATCGTACAGGAAATAACTCGATTGGTGGTTTCTAAAGGTGCTCTACAAATCTGCATATTATACTTGGGGTCCTCAGCCAATAATTGAAAAGTTGGGCAATTAAACTTAATTAGTGAGCTACAGGGAAAAATATACCTGAGTTACCACAGGCCAGTGTGAATAGTATGCATTCGGCTCAACTCGTGTCCGACGCACCTTTCGTTTTTAAAAGCTTCGCTCAAGTTAGGTGGGACACCCTGTATAACGTACTATATATTGGGCTTCCTGTGGTACAGCTTACCAGTACTAGGAAATATTTTAACAGTAAATATTCTCAGACTTCAGAGTGTACAAGCCCAAGCGCCCAGAACGTTTCTTAGCCTCCCAAAATATACACCACCGATGGCGACAATGGACTTTGCCAAAGAGTCTTTTATTACAGTCTAGGTTGCTACAGATGCCCTGAGAACGTACATTCGACATCTGGCTCAGATTCCCTCACATCATCTTGCTTGCAAGCAGAGGTCACATTCAACATTTGCCAAAAGTGTTGCAGGACATCAGCCCAGCTTTCCTACAGAATTCTAACATGCTACACAAATGTCAGCACCACCGTGACGCCTGCACCAATTACAAGTGAGAATTACGGGCATCAAAAAGAAAGCTGGAGTGCGGCTGCAAGCTTTTAAACAAGCAACTTTGGGACAACTTTACAACGTGCACAGATTCCGGAAACACGTCTACAAAGATGGTTGGATAAACTGAACAGCTCTGCTACTGCAGTCATCATCCTCCACAAAATCTCAAGAAATCAAGTTGAAAACATTTTGTGTGAGCACATCGACGAGTGTAGAGCTTTCTGCACTCCATGTTGAACTTCATTTCACTACCCAGGAACCGCCGTAACAATGGACACTTCTTTGATTCCAAGGCAGCCCTTTATTGCGCACACAACCCAATGCGTCATGGACCCAACAAAAACTGGTCTTAGAAATCAGACAGACATATCATAATCGTAGCCATGACAGGGGACATAACATACTCTTTCAATGGCTTCCGACACATGGCAGCATAAGCTGGAATTGCCACGGGGATGAAGCCACCCGTTCTGCACATGAAAGCTCTAAATGTGTTTTGATTCCGCTGTCGTAATGAACGCTGCGGCTGGGCTGTGATCGATGTCACGTGAATATGCGTTGCTGCTGTGGGACTCGAACATTTCCCAATGTTCCTTTTATGTTCGTTGTCTTCGGATATACAGATACATCTACCGCTTTAGTTACCACGATGCGAGCAGACCATGCTGCACCGTTTCTGGCTAAGAGTCACATTTAGAAACGCTTATGCCTTTCGTATTCAAATGGCCAACTGACCCCTGTGTGACACATGTAGCTTTGACGAGACGCTCACACTCATTATCTGCGTCTGCCTGCGCTATAGTGCCGAGAGGCGAGTAATGTGCAGGGTGCTGCAACAATTGGACAAACTTCCTCTATAAGAACTAGAAGTTCTAGGCCAGGTCTCCGAAAAGAAGCTCCATGCAGAAGGCTTTGTTCGTGCTTAGCGAATGCACTTGACGGCACTTTTGTACTTTCTGAGAGCGTCTGGTTGGTATGAGCGACTTTGGCTCAAGCACTGTCCGTGCACGTGTCTATACCCTTTTTCTCTCCCTTCCCCCTTCCCCAGTCTAGGGTAACCAACGGAACTCTTAAGTGGTTAACATCCCTGCCTTCCTTATAGCTCTCTCTCTCTCCAATGTTCCTGCGATCCACGGGCATTCGTGATAGATTTTAAGATCGCCGCCCGTTACTGCTGTATAGCGTTCGCGGTTTGCTTGGGCTTGTCGCTCTATCTCAATCTCCACTTTCCGCTCCCTTTCTCTTTTTATCCCTCTGCCTCTTCCCCTTAGCTAGGGTAGCCAAGCAGAAGTACTTATGGTTAAAGTTTCACCGATAACATGTGCCCCCATTTTCAATTATCCCCTGGGGTAAACTGGCACGTAACAAGATCGGCGGATCGCACACACGGATACCACGTGTGTGCGTGT
The DNA here is from genome assembly GCF_023375885.2 of Dermacentor andersoni. NCBI lineage: Eukaryota > Metazoa > Arthropoda > Arachnida > Ixodida > Ixodidae > Dermacentor > Dermacentor andersoni. Next base: position 136,291,824 of record NC_092818.1, read on the forward strand.
GCGCGCGCGTGCGTGCGTGCGCGTGTGCGCGTGCGTGCGTGCGCGTGCGCGTGCGCGTGCGCGTGCGCGTGCGCGTGCGCGTGCGCGTGCGCGTGCGCGTGCGCGTGCGCGTGCGCGTGCGCGTGCGCGTGCGCGTGTGCGTGCGCGTGTGCGTGTGCGTGTGCGTGTGCGTGTGCGTGTGCGTGTGTTGCGCGCGCGCGCAAGGGAGGAAGCCAACCACTATTTCTTATTTGTCTGGTGCATTAGTTTTCAGAAAACTTGTGGCTAGTGCGGACTACTTAGATTACATTCCTAATGCACTTGTTTTCCACAAAGCTTTAGGGCCTAAATATACCGCGTATTGATTGGTAGTCCACCGTCCCGCTATATTACCTCTTTGTCTTTGTGTTCCTCCTCGAACATATCGCTCCAAACTGGACGCATGATTTAGAAATATTGTTCGCTTCTTGCGGCTACGGCGAATGAGGTATCAGTGCGTTGACCTCTGCTGCGTTTTCGACTTCTTCTGTAATTAATTCAGATGCGTGGTCTTATCTTAACTTAGACGCAATACAGCTATGCACTTTTTCTTCTCAGTGTTGTCACACTTTGATGCGCGTAAATGAACTTTTTGATGTTCTGTGCTTCACCATCTGGCTGATATAGCTGATCTTATAGAGGCCGTATTGCGCAAGCTGTGCTGTAGCCTACTACAATGTTGATTAAAAAGCTATATTGTTTCGTACCCTCGGTATTCGTACCTTTTTGTTAAAGGGTGATCCTGCTTGCTTCAACTTGTTCCATTTAACTCAGGGGATAACATTCTGCTGTAAGGTGGGGATAGTTTAATTGTGTTTGGCTGGGCATGAAACTTTGAATGGTTCTAGTCAGCGGCCCTTTTCTTGGAAGTCGTCACCTATCGGTTTCTTTGTTATGTCTGGCGCATTCGTGTTTCACAGCGTACACATTGGTTTCAAGGATACACTGAGCATGATTCATCGGCAAGCTGGGAATTGTTTTTGCTTTGAAAGAAAACAAAGTGAAATAGCATTGGATGTCGTACGAGTCAGACTTCTATAGCACCGTCGGACCAATACAAACAGCACCTGCCATCCAATTTTCAAGAGATATGTTTTCCACATTGTGCAGAGCAATGTGACGCCGAGTGTTGTGACAACGTCGTGGTTCTTTTTCAAAGCACTTGCACCCGTCACTTGGATCTCTCGTCTCTTAGTCACGCATCACTTGCACGAACTGGAGCACATCATCGACTTTATTTTGAACTTGGGGCTCCATTTCTTGCATTGCCTGTCCAATCCTTCATATTGCTGCGACCTCTCTTTTCTTGCTTCACTCCATCATTCTCCAGCATGGGCCTCATCCAATGATAATCAGCGACCGGGGGGCGCCAGTCCACCGCAGACGTTGTGGAAGAACTACTACGCTTGTGCGCTTCTACGTTCTGACATTCGACGCCGTACCAGCCCCAAACCAATGGGCTTACAGAGAGTGCACTTACCAATATGCTTGCCAAGTACGTCGCGTCGGATCATAGGAATTGGCATGAGATTCTTTTGCATATGGCGTATACGCTGTCAACACTGCGAGGCACGAGATGACTTGTTACAGCCCATTCTTTCTGCTGTATGTCCGCCCGCCTCGCTCTACTCTAGACGCCATCCTCGCTTTGTCGACAACTGACAATGATTATATAGCTGAGACAATCCGTCATGCCGAAGAGGCTCGTAGTCTCGCTCGTCTACGCACGGAGAGCCACCTTACCTATGCCGCTGGTAACTTGGTCTGGTTGTGCACTGCAGTACGAAGCGTGGTCTGCGGACAAAACTTTTGGCAGAATGTGATGGCCCTTTTGTGACACTCGACCGCCTTAGCGAAGAGAACTATACCATAGCGCGCCTCACTGCCAACGGCCGACATTCTGCCCTGACTCAAGTGACAGATGTTGCCAGGCTCAAGCCGTGCACTCAGCACGAGGTAACCTGGCTTGCCTAGCCGGCTTTGTCAGCTGTGCGAGAAGCAGTGTAACGGCGCGTTTGTACACATGAAGGCTAAGCGAAGGAGCGGTGGAAGAGAAGGAAGACGACAACTGCTTTTAGTCCGGTGGCATCGCAATATATCTAGTCCTGTAGCGCTAACCCTTCTAAATAAACACCTCACGCCTTGTAACAATAAGATCTGACAATGGAGAGGTCATCCCACATCTTTACATTCAAGTATGCTCATCTACCCAAGAACTGCCAACACTTTTTTGAAACACGTAAAAGTTTTAGAGTACAGCATCAGTCTAAAGTAATGATGAACGCCGTCCTGCTAAGCTTACAACACAATTTTGTGCTCAGATGGGCGCATCAGCTGTGTAGTCAAGTATGGAAACCTGAAAATCAGATTATGAAATAAATATGGGTGGTGTAACAACATGAAACAATTTTGAATTATTGGGCTCAACGTTGTGAAGCTTGACAGCGGGGTTACAATGGTTTTCATAGTGAAGGGCTTTAGAGTAATTTTAACCAGCTAAAGTTATTTAAAGTGCACCCAAAGCATGCTCACAAGCGGTTTCGCATTCTGCCATCCTAGGAATGCGGTCGAGAATCGAACTCTTGACCTCGTGCTCAGAGACACAATGCCATATTCATTGAGCCGCCAGAATGGTAACATCAAACAAGCGAAATCAGCCGAAATGCCCAACGCAGGTATTGAGCGAAATTGTTTAGATTGTGTGGTGAAGATCGCCGGTGTCTCTCGCAAGTAATTTCTCGGGAGGACATGCGTCAACTAAATGAGCTCGCACAACAACTTCGCATCCTTCAGGGCCACTTCGGTGCTTGCGTTAAACGCCATGGATTACGCTTCGAACTACTAAACATACTTAAACCTTGGAGCAGCGCCTGTGTTCGTTAGCGCTTTTCATTTAACTTTAAGAGAGCACTTCGTGGATAATAATGAACTGTTGAATAGATAACTTCCATTATCACTTCCATTATCGTCATATTTATTTCATATAAAAATGTAAGGTTCAGGAGAGGCAGGTTTCATAGTGCATTTGTCGCCAACATTTCCGATTTACGATAAATAAATAAATAAACAAATAAATAAATAAATAAATAAATAAATAAATAATAACGTGTGTCATGCAACGAAGGCATCTTTTTCCTTATGAAAAATAGCATCACTCAATTTGTAGGGATAGTGCAAGTAGAGCAAGGTAGTGCAAGTGCAGTGCACTCGATGCGAAATCGCAATCTCATACGTCTTGGTTTCCTCCTGAAGCAGCATCCGGGTGGCAGACCTTTAATTTAAGTTTCCATTAGCGTCATTTTACCTTGTCGCTAAGCATAACCATGCGTCTATGCTTATTCATTTGCCATGAAGTTGTAAAAGCAATGTAAGACAATTCCATTCATGCTTGAATCTATCCCTCAGCTCATCCTTTTTTCTAAAGAAAACATGCAGATTAAATACAATATAACGTCATGCGTCTTGCTATCCGTGATTTGAAATGTCGTCTTTCTATGCCATGTGCTGTTCTCACTAAAAGAAGTTTAGTTCAATCGCTAGATTTCTCAAGAATTTACTTATTCGGTGTAATAGCATGATAATTCGCCTGGAATCGGCTTTTCTTTTCTTGTATGATCAGTGGTATACTGCAACAAAACATAAAGTGAAGTCTGTTTTATAATTTTATAATATTCAACAGCCAAAGTTTTCGAATTCTGAAATAGCTACACGGACAACGATGTCACTGTGCTCCCTTCAAGCGAATCTAGTAGGCGTGTTCGGTTGTAGCAGTTTTGGTCTAATCACGCAGGTCGTCTGAGTGCAAGAGATTTCTGTGTGCTTAGGCAAAGATCCGAAAAACCTTACCGGCGCAATGTAAAGGTAAATTTATGTTTTATTTTTCTTTTCATTATCACGGTGTATAATTACATATTAGTCTCGAGTGCTGTTCTTGCCGAAGATTGAATTCAGCCTTCGCGAATATAAAGGGATGTAGAACGTCGGCAAAATTGGATAGAGTTCTTTGCAAAATGTGGGAACAAAAGTTTCAAACTGCGCCAGTTTCCGTCGCGTCAACACCAACATTGCGCACGAGCTGACCGAGTGAGAACAAGGAACGTCGGTGTGGACACTTTAACGCAATTTCAGTTGAACACAGTTTGGACAAATAAGGCGTCCTTAACAGCGTGGTTAGGGTAAGAAATAAAGAAGGAAGGAACGTTGTGTTAATGGCACGCACAAAAGGACCCTCCATCCCGTGCGCACTGGGGTTTTCGAGTGAGCTTGAACGCATTTTTTTATCAATTATGGAGCAGCCTTTCTTCAAATGCGCTCCTACCTGTACATTAGCAACCGCTCGCATATTGGGCACTCAGCCGCAGGTGATTTTCAGTTATCGAATCAGGCACTTCAGAGTGCCTGCCACGAGCGAGTGTTACAGTCTGCGCAGCAACTGTCTTCACAAATTTGGCCGTCGCGATGGTTGTTTTTGTGCACAGCAACGTGGCAGACGGTGTCTGTTGTCGCCCGTTCTTGGCATGCTGGAAATTGTCGTCACACAGATTGTATGGAGGCATCTGATGCAAATTCGCTTCGGTAATTAGGACCATGTTCGTATTGGAATGTTGTCACTATCTCTTGATGAAAAGCATGGTGATGCCAATGTGTCCATCACGATGCCGAGCATTGTTCGTTAACGAATTAGCGAAAATATTTTGTTGGGACGATCAACATAGAGGGGCAGGCTTTACGAAGAGCGTCGGGTGCCAAAAATTGACAACTGGGTTTCTGAGCCCTAAGTGAACCATGTGGGCGTTTTCAGTTTTATTGAACAGATTTACAGATAGATTCAGTTGCATCTACGGCATGAAGATATTCATGTGTAATGTTTTCACTTGCATGCGATTGATCGCAAGGTAGGCTTTGGCATATGTAGATGTGAAATCGGTAAGCAGATGCGCTCCGAAGCTATGAAAAATTATTGAGCGATGACGACTTTGGTCGTGCTGGCCAAGATTGGCTCGAGTCCTGGCGGGAACAGATTTATAGCAGACGACCGAAACCAGAATGTTCTAAGGCTACATTTTAATATATTACGCAAACAGTGTGGTAACCTTCAATAGTCTGGTGATCAAACAAGAGTTCGTGATTGGCAGTCATCTACTTGAAATTTTGCTGGAACAGATTCATTTAAGGCCAGTAATAATAGGCGGCCCGGATCGCGACTATGGTTTTCTTTAGTAACAATGGTTTGGGGCGTATAGGATGAGCCGTCTTAACGAATGGCGGCTTAGTTATACGATTGCAAATTAAGGTGCCTCACCAGTGCAACAATGCAGCAATAAATGCCGTAAACTTGAAGGCTAACAAGAAAGAAACTTGAGCGGCACCCATAAGAGCCCAGTAACGTGTAGTAGAGCAGAAAGTGGCAGCTGCCATGTGGAGATAGGACGCCGGGAGCTGGGATTACAGAGTAAATGCGGGTGGATGATATTTAAGATAAGTTTACGAAGTGGAGTTAGGCAAAACACTAGTTTGAGTAGTTTGAACATTTGTAACCAAAGCACTAAGTGGCTCAGTAATGAGTGTACTCGCCCGTATCAGTTTCTCGAGGACACAAACGTTCGAAAGCGATACCTGGAGCACACCGTCTGCTTGACTGGAGATTATCGATGTTCGCTCTTCAACGCGTTATTATCGGAGCGGTCACTCTGGACGCTTCCAGCATACCTCGCTTGGTACGATCCTGCAATCCAATAAATGATTTTCAATTATATCACCTGTCATGTTCACCGAGTACGCAGTTTTTTGCGGATAATTGGAGAATGTTTACGCAAGCATTTAATTTCTTTACTGCAGAGAGTTCCAAAGCGTCGTTCAAAATTTTGCGGGTAAGTCTTTTACAAAGAGGCAATGAACCTCCGCTTAGTTTCGAAATTTCTGCGTTAGTGAACAGTTCGTCGTCTCATCCGCATGAGTACGTAAAATGAGAACTTCCACGAGAAATCCTCCTGCTCACGTTTTCTTTTGTATGCGTAACTTCGCGAGGGCCTTCTTCAACAATAAATTCCGAAAAAAAAAAAAACTACATTTATTTGTCTTTTTTTTACTGAGGAGATGGAGACCATTTATACATATGAAAGTTATATCACGCGCTCTGCTTGCCTTAACTCTCATAAACAGTTTTTGTTGAAAATAACGCCACTATTTAAAGTCTACGATAGGTCCTTGCGATAGGGGCATTGCTGTTAGCGCGTACATTTTGCTGATGTCCTGGTGAGCCTTTCATCATGAGAGTAACTGATTTCTGCTCCGACTGGTAACCGTCTATTGATTAAGTGTTTATGCTTAGCTCTCTTTTAGTTTCTGCATGGCGTTGCCTCTTAAAGGGGAGTGAGTGTTTGCATTACCGATTCTCCTGTGCACTGGTGGCTCTGTGCTTTTAGACACGACTGCGACTATATATGCTTTATCCGAATACCTCTTTATGTAACAATTCGCACGACAGAAAAAAAAGCTTGTTCTGATGGCGCAAGCGATTGTAATCTTCTTACTCTTAGCAACAGACCCACGTTAGAAATAAGATCGTCTTTCCTTTTCTGACGCTCATTACCTAACGTTTGATTTATCCATTTATTCTTGTCCTCATAGCACGTCGAGCTCATTAGCTTAGAATGGTAGTCGTTTCCACACAACAACCTTGCACAGCCACACTATATACTCGTCGATGCGCTTTAAGAATAGTTGATTTTTCTCAATCTGAAATGTCGTGTAGCTGAGTGAGGAAGAAAAACGAGAGCTTCAAACCCCCCCCTCCGGCCCTAAAAAAAAAATTAAAATGGTGTTGTCCGAGCATACTGGACAGTGTGATGCAGCTTTCACATTGAACAGACCAAGTCTCCACAAAAAGATGCGGAGTAACAAACGAAAGTATGTATTTCCTTTACAAGACTGAACATTTCCGATATAGGTATAATGGATCGTCAATAATTTTTTTATGGTTGCGAAAGAACACCAAAAGCTGCCTGAAATCAGCAATGCGATAGAATTGGCAGCAGAAAGTTGCTTTCTTAACAGTGAATGCGCCGAAAAAGAAAAGAGGGCTGGGGGAAAATGGTTTCTTTCGTTATTCCGTTATGTAGGAGAAGACAAAATGACACATTTGGCTGTTCTATACTGCATGAACGACAGTAGAAAGTGGCCACCGGCAAAACTCGAGGAAAAACACCCGGAGGAAAAACACGAATCTCTAATACCGCTGCATAAGTTCGCCCGCGGGCTACTGAAGACAAGTTGGAAAGCCTTGTTCTCGGTTCTCAAAATGTAGTCGGCAGTCGGAGCGCTGCTTTCAGGCAGGGCGTGTCTCGACGGCAAGGGCGGTCAAGAACATCTGCTCCTGCTCTTGTTTTCCGACCGTCTGCTAACCGCCGCCGGACTCGAGGTGCGGCGACGAACGCACTAGGAATAACGTGGCGGAAAGAGGGCGGGCAACCAGACTCTAGGGCCCCGGGACGTTTTCCGGTGCTCTCGGGGGAGACCACGGAGGAGGACGTACATGGGAGGAAAGGGCTACAGGCCAAAGGTGAGAGGGAGAGGGGATTCTGGTTGTGTCGCATCAACGCTTCGGTGCATGGTGGCGGTTCCGGTAACGGTGGCGCAAATGGAAAACAAGCATGGTGTGCCGGCGAGGAAGCGCTAAGCACGACGACGCCGTGGCGTCACAGCGTCGGGGCGGCGGCGAGGCATCCAACCGTGCCCGCACCCAGCCGGGCTTCGACGACAAGCTCTCGACTTGCGCGCTTCCCATATTACAGCTGTGGGTTCCGCCATTTTAGAAGCGTTCCGGAACAGGAAGCTTGCACGGGAAAGCGGGACAGGAGGGGAGGGGGTCTTGCCGCAACGAATGGGTGCGCTATGCGTGCACTGCAAGCGGGGCGCAACGACAGCATCGCCTTTGCCGAGGTGCCGGATTGTGGTTTGTGCCTGCGTCTAAGAGAATTAAGTGGATTTGCCAAGCGCTTCGCCGCCAATGCACAAACGCTAAAGGGATCAGTGAGCCGAGAAAAAGAAACAGTGGGAGCGGTCTCTGAAATAGCTAGTTTTTTAATGCCGTATGGGAAAGCTGCAGAGATCAATAATGCAAGGATGCGCCAGAGTTCTACTTGGATGCTGCACAATGGAGATACTCGATTTGCTTTCAGGCATTCTAAGCCTTTCCAGCTTAGTCTTCAGGAAACTAAATGTAACAAGCTTAAGTACGTGCACAAGACTGCAAGCGTTCTTTAGAACACGTGAGCAGCGCTAGAACGAGAAATAGGTCTGAGGTTTCAGCACAGCTTACCGAAATGCGCAACTTCTGCGGCATTGAAAAGTGCAAATTGCACCCCATCGAGGGAAATACGTGCGGCGGTTGTAAGGAAGCTTCGCTTTATGGTCGCACCCGTGTGCCTTACAGCCGGCCATGCGCGTTCACGAAAACAAAATCAAAGCAGAAGTAGCAAACCCGATTGATCACTGAAGGTGGCGTAGCTGCTGTAATTACACGCGGAAAGAAATGAGACTTTCCCGAGCGAATGTGCGTAATCCTTTCTTCGGCCACTTCACTGTATTGTGGGCTTCAAACTGCCAGGGACATCGTAACTCAATAGGCAGTTTATTCAGAATTTCAAATAATTGCAGTTCAAAATTGGTAAAGGGAGAGATAAAGAGCATGTATTGTAATATAAGAACTTTAAAACACTGCAGCAATTCATTCGACTCTGAACTCATTTATCGCACCAATAGCAACCTGTCACAGTGCACAGTGCAGACACTGTGATCTTCTCAAGGCTTCCTTCCTTGCGAATGTACACAACTTCGTAATCGCTCAGCACAGTAACTTAAATATACTTCCCTAAGGGCCCTGTAGCTATTCAGATAAATAAATAAATAAATACTTCAACATCGTCAGGCTCATTTCGCTCAATGCAATATGGGGATGGGGAAGGGGATTTCGTTTCTCTTCGCTATATGGTGAGGATGACACTAAAGATAAGGATGCGGGCCCTCTGCTACTGCACGATAACATGATAAGACCGTTACAGAAATTGCAGAGACAGAAGATGCAGTTTATGACATCCAATTGCTTTCGCACTAACGGACGTTCCAATGCCACTCGCTTTCAATGATTCTGGCAAACACCTTTTATCAATTGCATGAAGTGCTGCTGCTTGAGGAATGCTTCATTTCATTGGCAGCCATAAAATAAGTTCTTCGTATGCATAATAGGCAGCTGTATAGGTGGCCTTAAGAATTTGATGGTAGCTCGAGTTCCTTGCAATCGGAAAATCCCAAAGCGCTGTTTTGCTACAATCAAAAGAAAATTCCAATATTGTAACAGCAGTGAGCGCTTTCTTTCTCTGCTGAGGTGAAGCGCGTATCGTAGGCTGCGTGCTCACTTCGCTGCAAGAATTCGTCCCAAGATATGGAGGGAGTGGGTGTGGCTGTCTAAACATCCGTGATTAATTTTCCTGTGTACTCTCCCACCGCTGCCTGCGTTCCATTATTCAAACACACAGAGTGTCTGTTCAAATTACATACGCACTACCACCGCAACAAAAGAGGGCATTGCCAAAAAGCGCCAATTATAGAGCCTTCTTCTTTTAGTATTGTGTCTCTCAAAGTTAAACAATAGAAGCATCAAGAAAGCGTTCCTGTTTTTCGAACCAGCCGAAAAATTAAAAAATAAAATCTTCCCTTTCACGGTGCGCACACTCATCGCATTTGCCGTTTGAAAAGTTTCATTCAGTACTGTTTGCACTAAGTGTTTGTTTTCGAGAACAGAGCTCGTGAAATTTCGCACGAACAAGGGAGACGTAGGGTTCAGTCCCGTATGCAACATTTCACAACCTTTCGCGTACAATGCTTCTTCTTCTTCTTGTTCCGTTCTTCTGCTTTTCTTCTTCTCCTCAAGCGCGACATTTGTGACGCTCGCTCTACCACCCGCTAGTGTGAATTTCATTCCCCTAGAGGAAAGAGGAAGTCGAAACAAAGCGCTCAGATTCCGCGGATTTTTCTTAACGGCAGCGAAACCAGGCTTCCAGAGTGCTGCCAGTTTTCAGCGGTTCTGAGCGGCCCTGGACTCTTTTGCTGAGGTCCCTGCAGCTCCGGTTGCGAATGCGAGGACAAGCGCAAGAACGCGCGTCAGCACCCGTATTTTGGGAATGTCAGCCCTGCTTGCACGGAGTGGAACAGCGCGCCGTTATCCAGCTTTCTCTCTTCCTCTGCCCGAGCCGTCTTTGCGCTTTCCCGTCAATCACAGTAGCAGTGGTAAGACGTCCTAACGTATGCGCAACTGAATGTGAGAATAGAAATAACGAAAACTCTTAAGGCTCACAACGGAGTAAAACAGAATGGGTAGATAAGATCCGAAGATACAGATAGTCTCAGTGCCGGTATAAAAGGGTGGCATGCGGTCGGGAGTGAAAAAGGGGGGTGTGAATCCTAAAGTGGTGGAGGTGCAAAGAAAGTAGAAAGTTTGGCCTCTTTATCCTTTCTTACCCTTCTGCGTGACCTCGGTTCCACAATGCGGAGGCGAGTCTGGAACCACTAAAGAGGAGCCGTGAAACTTGAGGAATTTCGAAAATCTAAAAAAATAAAGCGCTGTATTCATCAGTGCCGGGCTGCCTATTTGGCTCCTATCCGGCCAGCAGACTCAATAAGTCAAGCTTTTATTTGGAACAACAAGAAAAAAGGTATGAATGAAGAGTCACACAAGTGGGAAAACCACGGTTGTGCGCCTTCTTTTCTCTTTTTTTTTCTTTTTCAAGGTTGGTTCGTGGGCCATTGATCTCGTTTGCCGTCAGCGCCACTGCTTAGAGCATTGCCGTGTGATTTTGTTTGCTCTGTCCTTTTTTCAATTTCGGACATTCCGTGCCGCTGTCTGAATAGACAATTCTTTGCGGGGATCGGGGGAGACAAAAGCTGGCCGCACGATACGGCGAACGCTCCACGAAGCGGCTATACCATTGTTCGAACGGGAATGCTAGTGGTGATCCGCCTTTCTTTTTTTTTTTTTTTTTGCACGTGGATCACCCTCTCCTTTGATTGCAAGGAAAATTAAATGAGACGGCCACTGGGCGCGTCTCAATGGCTGGCCCCTGTAGGGGCTTATGAAAATGAATTATTCATGCCATTGTGAGCTCGTCGTGGCACACTCACGCGCTGTTAGCGCGGTCGCTTCTTAACGCGCCTTTCTTGCTTGCCACTTTTTCTGTCTTCGTCAGCGCCCAAGGTCTAACGAACGCAAGATGTCAGAAGTCGCCCTCAAAGGAGAATAAGCTGCGCTTGACTGCGCAACTTTCTCAAGATGCAAAATCACATCCTTCTATGATTTGTTCTTGCGCTACACTTACGAACAATAGGCGCGCGGCGTTTCTTTCGGACGACTCTGGGAGCGCACATTAAGAACGCGCTTACGCCGGACTTCACGGAGCACAGCACATGTGTCTTCTTAGTTGTCTCATTCAGGTTACCTGGCCCGGTATAAGGGCGCATCTTTCTGTGAAAAGTTCATCATCCATAACAGCACTCACGCCCTCATGCTGTCCTTGCCGAGGGCACCATCACAGCCGCATTAGAGTACGCGCGTGGTTGAAGCCATGCATACACGATTCGAACCGGACCGGCGCGCGAAATTCCAGCTTTGACTGTTGTCTGAGCGCTGTCTGCCTCGTATCGGCAAACGCCGATTACTATGTGCACAATTTGGATGAATCTGGCACCTAAAGGCTGTACACACCTTCTATAGGTGCGCATACAGGTGTGTGTACCCCGGCTGCGCACAACGTGTAAGTAACGCATAGCGGAGTCAGTCATTCCTTTGAGGAAGAGGTACGAGTTTGTAAAAGCTACACCCAGCCCTTAGCGACACATTGGTGTAGTGTCACACCGGTAAAGGTTTGATGCTCAGCTGCAGGGGTGATGAATCGACTATATGAGACCACTGTAACTGTGAGGAAGCCATCGAGCACCTTAGTGGTCACTGCATCTACTTTTGACGTCCAACGTCAGTATTTTAGAAGCACGCTCAACCACCTTGACGGCCGACCATTTATAGAGGCTATAAGATCGTGGTGGGCTTGCCCTCATCCGTTGTGCTCTAATCACTTTTCTAAAACCAAGGGCCCTGAAAAGAAGCTTATAGACACCCTGAGTCAACTATTGAGCGATCGTACTACCTCTCTTTTAGCCTTCTCCTTTTTTCTTTGAATTTCTTATCCGCTATTCCCCGCTCAGAGTAACCAAGCGGACGTCCGCCAGGTCAACTTTCCTGCTTTTCCTTGTTTCTCTCGCTCTCTGTAGGTGTATGTACACTGCACCGTACACCTTGCGTGTAAAGGATTTATAGTGCAAACCCTCTGACAAGAGTTTGCGCCCTGTGTGGGGTGTACACGTTTAGTACAGTGCAATGCTCCGCGTAGGTCCCACTTCAAAAAAAAAAAAAAAAGAAAGTCGTCGAACTCCATTCAGTCAAAAATTTTCCTCTAAGCTGGTGTTCCTGAGATACTCTGGGGAAAGAGTTGAAATTGGTAAAAAATTTTAACTATAATGAGCAGCAATGGTAGTTTGTCGTTCATTTTAAATAATATGATTTATTTAAATCATTTTATTTAATGATTTAATGAATTTAAGTTACAACGCGGTGAGTAAATGATTGCTCACCGCGTTGTAACTGTCCAGCTATATGCGCTGACACCTGAATTGTGGTCTGCATGTGGCGGTGAAGCTGATGTGGAGGAGGGGAGGGGAAGGGGGAGGGAAGGTACAGGGAGAGAGGAGAGTCAAACACGAAGGAACCTATTCGCTTAATGTGCAAAGCGGGATAAATAAATAAATAAATAAATAAATAAGTGAATAAATAAAAACAACCATATTACACAGAAAAACCATACTTCGGTTGTGCTGTCACTTCGCCGAAGTCTTTGTTACCCGGCCCCGCGTACAGTAATTTAAGACCTTACACGGCCTCCATCTTAAATTTCCAGTACATTTCTTTGTTGCTGTGGTTGCTGTTATTGCGTTTTCGTGTATTCAATGTCGGCGCGCTTATAGAGAAACTTCAAGTGAATTGCTCAAATGTGCAGAAAAAGCGTCTCGCTGAACTCTGCGACTCCATTAAGTACATTACACCCACATGACGTGCGTATCACCGAATTAGTGACGATTTCAGCATATTGCAGTTCCCTTTACACTTCCTAATTTAATGGGGCTTTGAAACTGGCTGTACCTAATTGTTTAGGCTTTGTAATTAGCCCGTCGAAACGTCAGTAGGGTTTATTTTAATAAGCAGTGGGTATACGTCGGAGCAAAGATAAATGGAGTTTTGATTGTGGCTGTCTTCTCACTCACTTTCTCTATTTGCTTATTTTATTAGTTAGCTTCAATAATTCAACTAATACAACTAAAAGCATAGCGCCAACACCGACAAGTTTCTGCCAACTATGAAAGTAAGCAGTAGTCATATTTTACCGCTTTCAACGGAGGGCCTCTCTCTGGAACCCGATAAAGAACAAGAGAATGGAACGTCGTGACGTGCGTAATGGTATGCACTATCGGCTCGTATTAGTCAAAGTTCGCAGAACGTTACGCGCCCGAACTACAAGATTACACGCTCAGGCTAACATAGGAAATTGAAAAACTCACCCAATAACGTGAAACGAGAGCTCGTATATCATCCGTGACGTGACGCTAATCTCGTGTCGAGCAGTGCTATACCGCAACGTAAAGTTTGCCCAGTGGCCCGAAGCGAGCGGTGCCTATATTAACGCTTTCCCGCATTTCTACGTCCGCTCACTACCGTTCAATAAACAAAACAAAGCAAAAGGTGATTAACGTGGACGTGAAGCTCGCTTTCCTAGCCTGACTACGACACGTTCCGTAAGGATAAATCGTTCCTACGCCCAACTACAGAAAGCACTGCAGTGATGCTCCAGCCAAAATAAATGAAGTGCGGAATGCAGTGCCCTGTATATCTCGAGCTTATGTGACGCCAGCCAAGCGCAAACTGTACTCTATAGATTAAACACTGCGGTTAGACGTGCCAAAACCGCCGTATGCCTGTATGAGGCACGCCGTATAGTGCGGAAGTGCGGATTAATTTCCATCACGGCGTTTGTACTGCTACGTTTCTAGTTCTTGTAATATTTTATTTAGTTGTTTCTTTCCGGTCTGTTTTTTTTAAATGCGAGTGTGTCAATTGTTTCATGTTTATTAAACTATCATTGGTTTGTTTCCAATTTTCGTTTTGTAATTGTGACCCTCTACTCTAATGTGCAAGCCTTGACGGTAACATACAGAAAAAAATTATTTACCCTCTGGGATTCTGTAACGGGCACCTAAATGCAAGTACACGGGGGTTTCTTACATTTCGCCCCCAGAGAAATGCGGCCCCCACGACCAGGATTGAACCCGCGACCTCAGCAATGCAATACCATGGCCGCGGCGGGTACACCGTGCTTTAACGAGCGTCTTTGCCTCGTTGAATGGCTTGCCATACGCTGTCGGTAACGCACGCTGCTGTACATTACGACTAAAGCGGAAGAGCGCACGCCATTTCCCAATAAATGCCATGTGTGATATCTGGCGGCTCCGCAAAGCGTTCCAAACGTGAATTGCATTGCTTCCTCCAACAAACTTTAGTGTTTATAGGCAGTCGAGCTGATAAGCCTCAGGTTGCCTGAGCGGCAGTCATTCCTGTCGTAAACTGGTAAGACTCAGTGGCTGCTTTGCTTGGTGAGCAAAACTTTAGCGCGTACTATGACGTCCGGGCACTTGCTTTCGTCGGTCATGCATGCGTGAGTTATTTTTCAAGTTTAACAGGCGAAGAGCGACAGTAAGGTCGTTTGGCATCCTCCCGCCCAATGATATAAGGCTTGCGGCTTCTGCAAGTAAAAGGTAAATTCGGGAGATCTATATCGACAGATTTTCTTACTTTTGTTCTAGCTCTACACTGTCGTTTCTTTCTTTTTCTCCAGAAGCATGGTCGTCAATGGCTAAAGCTGCTGGAGCTTGAAGTTTACATGCGGAAGTTCTTTTCGTGAGACGAACGCATGTGTTCTTCTAAGAAATGTACCGCTGCCTTTCTGGGCACCCGTTGTACCAAAAGATGCGGTTACTTATTAGAGAGCGCAAACATAGTAAAACACATATTTCATTAAAAAACACTAATTGTGTCTACTCTGGTCTCAGTCTCTCATGCGCCATCACTGTTTTTGTTTACAAACTTGGACAAGCAAACCAATTTTTGTGTAGCTTTTACTGACGAGCTACTGCTTGGCGCGACATCAATAGGTCTCACATATGTACTTATCATTACAAGGGAAGCGAACCAGTATCAGTGTCTGAGGCCAAGTGAAGGCTTTTTGTGTTAGAACAACAACAACAAGAACAACAAAAATGACGACGACGACGATGATGATTATGATGATGATGATGACGATGATGATGACGATGATGATAATGATGATACGTGTTTGCCAATAGATTGACGGCAGAAAGGTAACTGCTTTATATGAAGGGGCACAGCAACCAACGGCGTGAAATAGAAGGTATGCAGTGCAGGCAGAAAAAAAGAAGCAACCCGCATAAATACATACAACTTCGAGAGAAGTGGGAATATGCATTGGAACACAGGGCAAACGGCTAAGGCTTTTGGTTGGCGGTTCTCGAGAATTCCGCGTAGAACGCACGCTGCCGATGCCTAGAGAAACCGCGAGATGCAGTGAAAGGCTGTGCGATGTTTGCGTGTGGCTTCCGTGAAACGCCTGTACGTAGATTCTCTGCCTTAGCATAGTGCGCTGAGCCTTGAAATCTGATACGGCTAAGGAAACTCCAGAACGCTATTCCGCCCTTACCGTGCTCTTCCACAATTCTACATGTATATCACACATATATCCGTAAGCAACATTGAGAAAAAAATACATTTACACAGAAAGTAAAAGTTTACATAAAAATGAAGAGTAGGCAGGACGGGTATAAATGCAGAGCACGAACATAACAGAAGACGAGGTGCACTTAGGCTTACGTCCTTAACAGCGTAAAATGGTACTGACAACAGGCTGGGAATAAAAAGGAAACGCGGGCGTTGGTGAGTGTTTACGGACAGAGATTATTGGCCAACGTAAGAGCGAAGACAGGAAGCTCCCTTGTTACCGAAGAACTCAATTTGACTTCGCGCTGAGTCCGCGTGGACCGCTATTGACGTGGCATAGCGCTTGCACGCAATCCTCTTATACTGGCTGGCCGAACGCGAGGCGGAAAAGGGGCTTCGTGCCTGCTTTTTTTTTTTCTGCGCACGTTGCTGTGTCTCTTGAAGACGAGAGAAAAAGCTAACGAGGTATTCGCTTCTGGCTTTTTCTCCTCAGGCGCGTGGCCACCGTGAAATGCGCGCGGTATACCACTGCGCGGTCATTACGGGGATCATGGGATTAGGAGATGCGGATTACCGAGGTATAGGCGTGGGCTGACCTTAGCGAGCCAGAAGATGACGAAAAAAAAAAGTTACAAACACGCTCGGGCTTTGCTGGAAGCTCATTGCGTGGAGTCCTTAGACGGAACAGGCCCTCCGCCGAGAGACCCTGCGGCTCGCGTGCACCACCATTGGACGAGGCTGGGCGAGGCGGGAATTAGCTCGCATCGCTGCCTGTGCTGCTTGCCGTGGCAGCTTACGTGAGCGGGGAGATGCCGTGTCCTCTGTACGAGGCTGGTGGTGGTCAGCAATGCTCGAACCTTTCTCGAAGCCTCCTGTATGTAACTTATCTCGCACGCAGATCCCGGTTCGACATGCTCTGATTCGGATGTTTAATGAACGTGGTAATCTAGAACCTTATTATTTTTTATTATTGTTATTTATTTATTTTTTTTTTAATTTTTATTCTTTTGTCCTCCACACGAAATTACATTTCTTATGGTCTGGACAAGCGGCTGTGAATTGATGTCGTAATGTCTGCCATTGATTGGGGCCCATGAGCTCTGCGACTTGTAGCTATACGAAGCATGTAGATAGCCTGTGTAGGTGCACGCTTTTGTATATCTTTTAGCTGCACGATTGTTTTAATTGCCTGTGGCAGATTACATAATTTTAATCCCTAAGCTAAGTTACTCGATGAGGCGGCCATTACATCTACTAGCAATAAAAGAAATGCTTAAATGAGATGGTAACATAATTACACCGATTACTTTTCTAATTATTTACTTTACGGCACATGTTGAATTCTACGAAATATAGCTAGCCAGTTTGCAAGGAATGTCATCTTCGAACGAAGTCTGAGAATGGCACTGCTTTCGAGATACGCGCCGTCAAATTTCCAGTCAAAATGCACTGCTGTACCGCCTACGCTTTTTTTTTTGCATTTTGACAGTGCATTTTGTCAGACACTTTGTAAGCTGCCTCGAAACTGGCATCGGGGAAACATCGACGAACTCGGGAAACTCTGGCGGCCGTTGGAGAAGAACGCCCCCTCCTCCCTCGTCTGAACCCCTTGCCTCACGCGCCACAGTAGGGGGCACGCATCCTGGCCGCGTTCCTCGCTCGCGCACGCGAGACTGAACCGCGTTTGCCCGCTCACCCTCACAAGTTTCCACTCGTAGGGAACATCACGGCGACGGCGACGGCGATGGCGATGGCAGAAATGCGCCTGGAGTGTCCATATAATTGCTATCGCAATAAATAAATGTATGGTTGATACCTCTTTCATATCAATCGTCGGAACACGAAAGTGAAACGTGTCTTCACAGAAGCTGTTCATTGTCTGCTTCCTGAACTTACGCATGCAGCGAAAAGCGCACGATTTGCTCGTCGGCGACCGTGTTGCAGGTTTGCTTGGCGCGCGGCGTTCTGATGCCGAGACGCTTCGGCGAAGACACGAGCATCTTGGTCCCCCTCCGCAGTGTTTCGGGCAGCCAGTTGTGCTGCGACGCGCTCAGCTTCAGGAATGCGAGTGACCGAGTTCACACAACACCCTCTGAACTATTAGAATATTGAGAGGGTGTTGGTTCACAGCGTGCGCAGCGAACGCGCGAAGGCGTTCTGCTTCACGCTGGCGTCTCTCTCGCCGGACCAAGGCGAGGTTCGCCCGTCGACGTCTTTGCACTTTCTGCGTCGCTTAGCGTAACAGTTTTCTTAGGTGGTGTACCATCGCAAGCTAAGCAGTAGGCGGCGTGTAAGCACTGCTAATGCAGGTTGATGCTGCACTCCGTATGCGAAGAGGCGTCACAGATTAATCGTACGAGAAAGACCAAACATGTTTGTCCTCCCATAGGTCCCGTGTAGCCCGCGAAATTACTTTTATCAGGCTAAGGGCAATGATTCTGGACAGGTAATGTTTACCGTTTTTGTACGTTGTATCTTGTGCTATCTACATATACTGTTCACCTCCCCCAAGCATGTAATAATGCTGACGTGGTGCCGCTTACGCGAATCGAAAGGCCAAAAAAGTAAAGGACTGATATTGGTTAGCCCATGACCGGTGCCTGTCCTCAAAAGTTGCACGCACGAATCTTGGCCCTCCTATTAGAACTGCCGCTTCTCGTCATTAATGAAAGCGTAGGTTAAATAGTGGAACCTATAAGCAAGATTTGCCTTCCGGCGCATTGGTCAGCACACATACTCAGTAGCACACTGACGTGTTACACGCTTCACGTCCTTTTAACAGACGTGCAGTGGAGTGTGATTGATGAAAGGTGTGAGTGGACGTGCTTACGAGCAGGAGTGCCCGTGAGTTTGAGGGGACGAGAGTGGTGAACCTGGTGCGGGATACAGTTAACGCGAGTACGAACAAAATTAATTGACGGCGAGTTTTAACGGACGTAAGCATCAACGTGAGTTAGTGTAGGCCAGTGTGAGTGGACGTCATTTTATGTGAGTGCCGCTGAATGAGAGTGGACGTGAGTGCATGAGCGTAAATGGGTGCCGGTAATTGCGAATGGAAACGATTATGAACGCTAGTGGGTATCGGTGAGCTTGAGTAGAGCCACGTGAGTGAATACCGGCGAGTGCGAGTGCACATGAGTACGAGTGAGTTCATTGCCCACCGAAATATTACATTTACTTTCACATTCTTTGGTGTAGTGAACAATCCCCGTTCAAATGCTAACGCTCTTTCCAGTGCCGTCACCCTCTCTTTGGGGTAAGCGGTGGAAAGGTGCTCGGACCTGAAATGAGGACGCAAAGCAGGCACTCTTGAGCATCTTGTTCGAGAGCTGCACTCCGCCCTGTACCTCGCTTGTTCTCGAGCGAGCGGCGAGAATCGATGAAGACCAGGCGGCACGAAACTTTACAGAAACGACTGCGAAATATATCGGTCGTGGCGTTTTTGGTCGAACTCGCCTCCAGGCCTCCCGACGTCGCTCGCCCCCCTCGGTGTTGAACAAACATTTGTTCAACGACTGCGAGCAAACATTTGTCTGTGCGAGGTGCACGACATTGAGATTATATTTGCGACCCCAGAAGAAACGCAGTGTTCGGCGCGCTATAGGCTGAAGACGCGGCCTATTTCTCGCATCTCGTTCTCCCTGCTTCTTTTCCCTCACGCGAGCCGAACGACTTTTCCCAGTCTACGCGTCTAGTTTTCATCGTTCTCTCTCCAAGAGCGAATAAACTCGGATAGTAGCACGATAGCAAAACTTTGCGAAAATGCGGAGTCTCTTGCCGCAGACGGCGAAGATTGATTTTGGCCCACAGTGCTAGTTGTGTTCGTACGCCGTTTTCTTTCTTTTCAGTCTTCCTCCCCGTCCTCCTTCCGTTCCTCTCTTTTCTCGTCCTCGTCGAAGCATGTTTCGACCTCTGGTTTCTTTCACAGTGCTAGCGTTCCAGCGCGGCCGTGTTTCTCAACATTTTCCTTTTCGAGACGCTAGTGCGCGCTTAGCGTTTCTTTGATCAGCATTCGAGTCTTCGACTGCGATCGCAGTGCACGCGCGCGCGCGCGTAGAGGGAGCGGAATGCGGCGTTGAAAAGACGGCCACAGTCTCGTGGTCCTATTCCGCTCGATGTTCGTCTCCCCCCTTCAAGTGCCTGCCGTGAAAGCCAAAGATGCGTCGGCCCCACCCAAGTCGTTGCCCGCTACTTCAGCGCACACCGACGACCTATCGCTTCGTAGCGTTATGTGCGTTCCGATCGCTGATGCATTGCGCGGTTCTGTTTTTTTTTTTTCTGTAGGACGAGTCTGCCCTATCGTGCTCTTGGGAGACGCCGCAGTACGTTTCAACGTTTATTCCGTGCAGTGCTGTGGGTGCATGGCGGTTGCTGCCGGTCCCAATGGAACATGCTCAAGGAAACAAAAATCTGAACCGATTTGTATTTCAATACTCTTCTCAACTTGTGGCGTCCTTCAGGTCTTAACATAATGAAGCAGATAAACCGTCGTGAACTGTATATTTGGCCTTTTCGTAAATGCCGCATCGACCGTTCAGTAGAGGGCAGCCTCCTGCAAGAGGGGGAGGTTAAAGGGAAGTGGTGGGAGGTGCCTTCAACAAAGCATGCAGAGACAGCATGCTAGAGTGGACTCGCCGCACACTCAATGCTATCAGCGCTGAAGACCCGGCATTTCTCAGAAATGGGGAGAGATTTGCAAGTCCCCTCGTCTGAGTCCGCCTGTGCCGTTGAGCAACGGTTGGAGAGAGAGAGAGAGAGAGAAAGAGAGAGAGGTACTTATGAGAGAAAAGCTGAGAGGTCGGCCTGGATCATTGTTCTAACCTGCTATTTGGCATAGGGGGAAGGGGAACAGGTGTAGAAAGAAAAGCTATTAGTGAAGTCGACTGACTTACTACGACAGCCAAAAAGGCAAAGCACGGAACTCAAAACTCATGATGGCGACGGGAAGCAGTCGCATCTCTAACAATCTCGAACTATAGCCTTCTAGTGCAGATGACTCGAATCGTTGTCAGCAGTACATGCACTTGCACATGCACATGCACATGCACTGAAGGATTGGTCCCCTTACTTGCGAGCGCAGGTATCTTCGACGTGTGTGGTCTCAGCGTCTCCGCTGCGCTGCATTGAATTGGTGAAACGCAGTGCGAGGCTTTGTGTAATGCGGTGCGTGAGGACCCTTTACGATCATGACAGAGCCAGGTCTGCGTAAAGTGGTTGGAGGACGGAATCCTGGCTCTCGGAATTCCCTTCGTAACCCTTTGCATCTTTGCTTCCTTCGTTTACGCCCTTCTTTTGCATTATTCAGGAATGCATAAAAAGTTACCCGCTCGGCGCTTCTCCTGAGGTGTCTGGAGTGTGATGCGCTCATCGACTGCACTGTTTGTACTTTTAGAGTAGTTGTCAAGCAGATTTTTTGCTGCTATTTACATCCAAGATCTAAAAATAAAAGAAGCTAGAGAAAAATATTATACTACTGGTCAGGTGCCTTGAGAAACGCACTTATTATGATACTCTGTTGGCGCAATTAGTCTTCTCTTCAGACAAGCTGCTTCAGCTTGAAGCAACATTGGTTCCCCTGGCAGTGGCGTCCAGTCACCTTTAATCGGATATACAGCTGCTTTTGCTCATGCTAGTTTCTATCAGCAGGCCATGAGGTGCCTGCTGTCATTATGGACTAGACATCGTGTCACTGTACGTGAGAGGAGATGACACTTAGTACCCGCCGATGAAGGTCCGCTGCCATCGACGTGTTTGATCGCTTGTTTTGTTTGCATCAATTGTGTTCGCAAACAACTTATTGCGCGAATGTTTCTCATGCAGGAATATGAAGCAGCCTAGTGGAGAAAAGCATCGGCAGGGGCGTAGTGGTTGCCCCTCTACTCAAGTACACACAAGTCTTCACCACCCCTTTCAGGTATGGTGTTACTGGCTTTTATATTTGTTTCTCAGAAGAAATGTCGCACGAACATTGCAGAGGGAGACTCACAGGAGTCTTGAGGTGCCTCCCTAAACAGCGCTAACAATGTCATCTGATACGACTAGGGTGACATCGACGGCAAAGACGATAGGAGAACGACGACGACCCTTGAGGGATTGAGGTCGGTTTTTCTGCGAAACCCATCGTTCATTCACGACACGTTGCGTGGATGGATACATATAAGCGGTGTCCCAATACTCGTCGTAGGCGACTAAATCACAGCGTTTGAATTTAGATGAAGCCGAAAAAAAGATGATGAAAAAGCAGCTTCGTGAAGACAACATCGAAGTCGAAAATGACGCAGGCTGATTTGCGGTTCAAACAACATGGCGGCTGAGCTAAATGCCTGGAAACTTATGGGGAAGGTCGCCCACACAGTAGTTAACGTGCTTACGCTTTTTTGTGCGGTTAACGTAAGCTATGTTGTGGTTTTAATGTTAAAATATGGCGATAATTATGTGCTTTTCTTAGCTTTTTCTTGTCGACGCGAGGTGGCGCCAAGTCGTATAGACGTCTTCCAAATCAATTTCATTACATGAGGTCGAAACTGTCTTCTTAGCAGTCAACGTAGATTGTCTTGAATACTGGCCAAAATTTACAGATGCCCGGAGGGTCGAATGGGCTCTCAATAGGTCATGCTTCCAAATTCTGCAATAACGCGCAAACTTGACATTGTAACAAATTACTGGTCTAAATCGCAGCGTATCGCGTTCATCGGGCAAGGACACACGCAGGAAAGACATACGCGGAGAAAGCTACAGCTTCTTGGCAGCGTAAAGCCACTTGACTCAGCAGCTATTGTATGCTACCACTTGTCTAGCCGTATATTGGTTTTCCGCCGTAGGTTCTGTTGCTACCACTGCACTGACGATGTCATTCACTGTTACTGTTGAAGTCATTTTGGCTACCTAGCCTCTCGAGTCTGCGGCACGGAATCTGAATTCAGCTAGCAAAAGCTTCTCGATCATATCGATCTTGCTAGCAGAAGCTACGATCCTGCGCAGTAGGTGCAGCTTCTAACGCACACCTTACGAGCAAATATTTTTTTTTGCATCACACGAGTGTAAATGTAGGACGTTATAGTTTTGACATATGGCCATACATTGTCAGGCTTACTATGACCGCGCTGTTGCTATATTATCATCTTTGTTATTTAACGTGTTGTTAGCGCCATAATGATTTTGCTTCAGTGAAATATGTTTTGTTCTTCGTATGTGATGCAGCCGCAAAACAAACAGAACAATGAAAAACAAGATTAGGAAGTAGATTCAATTTATACAATTCCATTCGGTTACAGTTCGAGGGAAAAAAGAAAACTTATATGTGTTTGTTCTTGCAAAGTAAGGGGTTAATGCATCATGTCTGCGGTGGCGTGTAGTTCTGTTCGATAACTGCGACAAATGTTCAGATGGGTCAAGGGATAAATTGTTAGTGTGAAGTAGTTTAAGGAATTCAAGTCTCTGTTTTTTTCTTCTAAGTTCGAGTGGTTCAAGGTTGATAATTTTCATAAGTTCGGTGGGGGAATCACATCTGGAAAATTTGTTAAATATAAATCTGACCGCTTTTCTCTGAATTCTCTCAAGGATATTGATATTAGTTTTTGTGTATGGATCCCAAACTATGCAAGCATATTCGAGCTTAGGTCTAATTAGGGAGATGTAGCATAGCATTTTAACGTTAGGTGGGGCTTTCTTAAGTTTGTGTCTCAGCAGGCATAGTTTTCTGAAGGCTGAAGCTGATGATAGTGAATTGTTAAGGGTCACTCCTAGGTATTTATAGCTAGTGACTTCAGGAAGAGGTGATGGACCTAACTTATATGTATAAAGCAGAGGTGATTTCTGATGTGTCATTCGCAGTAGTACGCTTTTATCTGTGTTTAGTGTCATCTCCAGCACCCGCACCATGCAAGAATGTTATTTAAACTACAACATAAGCTAGTTTGATCATGGAGAGAAACAATATCTTTAAAGAGCACACAGTCATCGGCAAATAATCGAATCTATACACCACCTTCAACCGTGTTAACGATATCATTAATATATAGAACAAAAAGAAGAGGACCGAGCACACTGCTCTGGGGAACACCCGATGTTACCGGAAGGCAGCCCGATTTTTCGCCATTTATCTCAACGAATTGTTTCCGGTTAGACAAATAAGCTGAAATCCAAGAGATAAACATCTGAGGGGTTCCTGCATTTTCAAGTTTTAGGATTAATTTATCATGAGGGACCGTATCGAATGCCTTACGCAAGTCAAGGAAAATTATGTCTGTTTGTCCGTTCTTGTCAAGGGTTGATGCAAACGAATGAACTACAGTGACCAGCTGTGTGACAGTCGAATACCCTCTTCTGAACCCGTGCTGGAAATTAGTTAAAATTGAATGTTTTTCTAGATATGTGGTTATGCTTTTTGCTATGATATGTTCGATGAGTTTGTAGCATGATGACGTTAAAGAAATAGGACGGTAATTATCTACAAGTAGACGGTCTCCCTTTTTATGAATTGGTGCTATTCGGGCTGTTCTCCAGTCATACGGTAACTCAGACGACAATAATGAAGCACGGAATATTATAACAAGAAACTTTGATAAGGTTACAGCATATCTACGGAGAAACAAATTAGGGACATTATCAGGTCCACTTGAACACTTCGGTTTTAGGTTCAGCACCATAGACAGTACGCCAGCATACGATATAAAATTCACATCAAATGGTTGGTACGCTGGGCAGTTACGTGAACAATTACTGGGAGTTGAGAAGACACTGTGAAAAAACATGCTAAAGTGATGAGCAAGTTCAACCTTCTCCGTAACCATCTGTCCATTTATTGTCATTTGGGATATTGGTTTCTTCTTCTCGGCAATGTAATTCCAAAATTTACTTGGATCATTTGTAATAAAATTAGGCAGAGATGAGTTAAAATAATAATCCTTTGATTTACGCACGGCAAGTGCAAGCTTGTCTTGTAGTTCAGATATTAAGTTTGGCTGCGTACGGGCCTTCTTTAATCTCTTAATATTACGTTTCATATGAATGATGTTGCGATTGATCCATGGTGTTTGCTTGTGAACTTGTTTTTTCTTATTTGGTATGAATTTATCAAGGCAAAAATGACATGTCCTTAAAGCGGGTCCAAAGTAAGTTAAGATTATTTTCGTCAAAATTAGTTAGACAATTTTCCAAGTAATCAATCGCGCATGCGTCGTTTGCGCGAGAATAATCTTTGACAAAATGGAAAGATGATTTTTTAGTTTTAGCACAGGAAACAAGCTGTAAGCCAACACAAACAAGACAGTGGTCGGATAGCCCCTGCTCGATCACCACCGTGAATTCATCGAATTTGCGAGCTAAGAAAACAAGGTCCAAAACTGAAGATGAAGAACCTTGCACACGTGTTGGTTCAAGAACAACTTGTCTGAGATCATGTGTTAACATGATATCAAAGAGTACATTAATATTCTGACTGTGATGTGGCCCAGGCTGAAGGCGCATCCAGTCTACACCGGGCAAATTAAAATCGCATAATAGGATAATCTTACTGTGTAAATAGTTATTCATACAAGACCGTAATTCATGCAAAAATTCAGGAGGGGAGTCAGGAGGTCTGTAGATTGCGAATATAACGAGGGTATAACCCCAAAGAGATACCTTTATGCATATACATTCCAACGTAGGTATTATGTCCAGAACGACAGCCTCTATCGGATCTTTAATTAGTACCGCCACACCTCCTCCCCTAGAAGACCTATCCACGCGATAAACACTGTAGCAGGGAGGAAAGATGTCTTGGTCGTTAATATCTACGTGAAGCCAAGTAACGGTAATAACAGTAATGTGAGGGTCGTGTTGAAGTAACAGTATTTCTAAGGAATCTGCTTTATTTACAATACTTCTAGCATTAATATTTAATAATCATAGTTGCTTATTCCTTGAAGGTTCATTGTTTCACGACTGCGTTTGCCGAGAGCAACTATCTGCAACCTGTACCCGTTTGTTCTGCGATTCGTCCCAGAAGAAAACATGCCTGTCTACTTTGAGCTTGTCGTGTATAAGTGACACCTTCTTTCCTTGAAGTTTATCGTTTCTTGCATTTTCCCACAGAAGCTTGCGCTTCTTTAAGGTAGATTGCGAGTAGTCGTTCTGGATGAAAATACTAGTTCCCTTCAGTTTTTTTTTTTTTGCATTTTGCAGTATTTCTTTCTTTTCATTAAAATTCTGAAGATACAGAATTACCGGTCGCTTGTCACCTTGCTTTCCTAATCTGTGAATCCGACCGACAGAATCACACTGTACAATCAATTTTTCTTTAAATACATCCTTAACAACTTTATCCTTGAGTGCATTTTCTGTCTCATTTGGAATTTCAGGTATCCCATGAATTATCAGATTTGATCGTCGGCTTCGATCCTCAAGATCTGTAAGCTTTTTAGCCTGGAAGCTGATCAAGTGCTCAATAGACTATAAACTATGGGTGTTTGTTACTGGGGTATCAATTGTTTGCATGATTTGCGTCTGCATTTTGTTAAGCGTGCTGTAAAGTTCCAAAACCAGCTTCTCAGTTTTCAAGAAATGCGTTTGCAGTTCTTGTATATCGTTACGAAGAGTATCCTGCCCCTCTAATAACTGCTTAAGCATCTCGGTCTGTGTAGGGCCGGGATTTCCTTCAACATCACCGCAAAGTAGCAATTTACACACAACGAGACATTCATAAGCCATAGCAATGCATCGCCGTGGACACGGCAGGACCATAACACCACGATAATCGCTACGCAAGGAGCTTGTATCGGAACCAACCTGCACAACGAAGAACAAGCCTCCCGTCAATGTCATGGCAGTTCCTGGTCCGCCGTGCCCACAGAAGGAAAATTCCTGCGGCGCTCCTTTTATACGGGTGACCACCGATGACGTCACAGCGCTGCGCTCAAAAGGGGCCGCTAGGAGCAGGGTTGTGTCTGGAGATGACGACGAGATTTGAGGCGCGATATCACCGCCGATGGTGCATATGCGCACATCGCAGAAAGGATGTTCGCCGAGACGTTGATGAACAGAAGTTGATACCACGGCGAATCCAAGAAAGCCCTGCACAACGAAGAACAAGCCTCCCGTCAATGTCATGGCAGTTCCTGGTCCGCCGTGCCCACAGAAGGAAAATTCCTGCGGCGCTCCTTTTATACGGGTGACCACCGATGACGTCACAGCGCTGCGCTCAAAAGGGGCCGCTAGGAGCAGGGTTGTGTCTGGAGATGACGACGAGATTTGAGGCGCGATATCACCGCCGATGGTGCATATGCGCACATCGCAGAAAGGATGTTCGCCGAGACGTTGATGAACAGAAGTTGATACCACGGCGAATCCAAGAAAGCCCTGCACAACGAAGAACAGCCTCCCGTCAATGTCATGGCAGTTCCTGGTCCGCCGTGCCCACAGAAGGAAAATTTCTGCGGCGCTTCTTTTATACGGGTGACCACCGATGACGTCACAGCGCTGCGCTCAAAAGGGGCCGCTAGGAGCAGGGTTGTGTCTGGAGATGACGACGAGATTTGAGGCGCGATATCACCGCCGATGGTGCATATGCGCACATCGCAGAAAGGATGTTCGCCGAGACGTTGATGAACAGAAGTTGATACCACGGCGAATCCAAGAAAGCCCTGCACAACGAAGGACAAGGCTCCCGTCAATGTCATGACAGTTCCTGGTCCGCCGTGCCCACATACATACATACATACATACATACATACATATATATATAACTACTGCATTATTATAAAAGCTGATCACAAGTCAATGGGCTTGTACAGGATAGGAAGGAGAGCAGGAATTGTTTGTAATTTTTGTGCTTGATTATACATTGTTTGGACGCCGTGATACTGTACATGGTTAATAAATCACGTACTAGGCTCCCACTGTAGCGTGAGGATATTGTACTAGAAAAAAAAAATACTTTCATGTTACCGGCGTATAACAAAGTGCATGGGTGTAGGCATATGCTAACAACGTCGCTTATATATCAAACAAAAAGCCGAGCGATGTATACAGCCGCGCGTAAAACGTTTTTTCAGCGAAAATTGCCAGAAAAATGTTCCCATTTTATTACAAAGTACAAGTCTTGAATTGTTGTACTCATAGGTTGTTTCGTTATTTATTTAAATAACACAGCTGATGAAATCCAAAGGTTTGTCAAAGACAGAGAAGATCGATCTCGAATACAATTTCCGAAATATTAATTTACTTCTGGTTGTTACGAATGGCTGGTCAATATATTGTTTGTAATGTTTACTGTTCTATTATAAGAATGTTTTTAATCCAGTTGGTTATTAGCCGGTCATTAGTATAGCTTGTTTAACAAATAAATTAGGTTGTGTGCTTTTATGCGCCAAAGCCAAGATTTGATTATGAGGCACGACGTTGTGGGGGAATGAGTGATAATTTTGATCGCATTCTTTAACGCGCACCGAAATGAAATACACGACCTTTTTTTTTTGCAATTCGCCCCCCCCCCCCCCCCCCCCTTTAAGTGCGGCCGCCACGGTCGGGACTCAAACCCAGGAACTCATGCTTACCAGCGTAATGCCAGCCACTAACCCATCACAACAGGTGTTGTTCAAAAAACGCTTGACAATATCAGCAAAAATAAATGTGGGCCTGTAATTGCTTAGCTTACTTGGGTCACCCCATATTATAAATTACATCCCACCGATACGAAGCAATACAACAGAAACCTGAAGGGCAACGAAGAAACCTGAGAAGTTAAGAACCGCGCAACGAGCGATGAGACGCAACATTATAGGCAGGACGTTAAGAAACAGAAGGACGGCTGTCTCGATTAGAAAGCGCGCGAAGGCGTCGCCGTTACGACAGTTAGGATGCCATCTCATGCGCAAAGCAAGTGGGCGGTGGTTTGTTAGAATAACAGGGCGGGCGCCAAAAGAAAGGAAATGCAGTCAAAAACGGCCGAGAAATTGGTAGTGTGATGAAATTAAGATATTGGCTGACATATGAAGGAGTCGGCTGGCGCGAGACACGGGTAAGTGGAGGTTTCTGGTAGAGGCCTTTGTCCTGCAGGGAACATAAATTAGTTGCTTTATTAAATTCCACATGAGCAACGAAGTAACTTCGTTTGTAGCGATGCGTGGCAGTAACGTTGTGCGAAATTTATTTCTTATTTGCAGTAGCCCCATCAAAAAGCTCATTCTTCTTCAGTGAAGCCGTCTAATTACTTTCCTTGTATCGCTGCGCCCTCTTAGTAGCGAAATAACTATCACTTGCAGAGGTAACTGCATGGGAGGTTGAAGTTCGATCGTAGAAACGCCGCTAAAAGCCTGAACGTTAAACGTTGCAGGCACAACTACGAACCGTTATACAGGTCTGCTTACATAATTACTCCTTGGGCATAGCTTAACTGTCATGGTGAAGCAATAAGTAATGTCCTGTTCGCCACTTGGTGGTGGCACAAATTTCTGTTGCTTCGCTAGATTTTTAAATTTTAATTAAGCTGTCTAGACGTGCTAGCGTAGTCGTGAACTCGCAAACTTGATATTGACACAAAAAGACAGAACAGAACGAACCGGAGAAAACAGCAAGAGAAGGTGTAACGAGCGCCGCTGTATATCACTGTTCCCTGTTCACGCCGTTCCCTTCTCGGTTAACATGTCCCTACTCACCCAGTTATAACCTCTACAGAAACTTGACATTAATGTCGGAGAGAAGCCTTTGTAAGATTCATCTTCTTTCAAGAAAGAATGTAGTTGTAGCAGATATAAAATAGACAGTGAGTGGCAAGTGATATAATACCATAGATCTACCGTTGTATATAGCATGTAAGTACTGCAAGTGAAGAGCAATTTTTGTTCATAAGCATGCTTTTGATAAATTATAATATGTCTATACTTGGTACGCGTAACGTAACGTGGCGAAGTACAAGTTATTAATTGGCTCCCTTGCGAAGACGGAAGTATAATTACAGAAGCGCTCGTAATTTTCGCAATTGTCCTTTCGGTCGAAGCGACGTGTCGCGCACATCACGATGTGTTCTTTAACAACGTCGCAGCAATGAAATCATGCTGCTAAACAGCACATAAGTTTATAACCACCGATTCTGCATTTGCGTGACGCTTTGCTCTTGTATCTCGAGGTGCATCGTATTTGCCTCCTTATTCTTATTTTGTTGTTCTTTTTATTATTATTTGCCTCATTTATGCCGTGTAAGTATTTGCCTCATTGCCAGTGTAGAGACATATATCTTGCATCACGTGCGCTTTGTAGAAATGCAAATGCTCACACAACATTTTCTATGTTTTTCCGGGCTGCAAGGAGATGGCAGTGATCGAGGCCTTTAGATGGGCGGCTCTGGAAGGCTAGAAGCAGAATCAAACAGTGAATATTGCTTCGTGACCTGCGTACCACCGCCACCAGGACTGCTTTTACCTCACCCATAAGGCATGGACAAAACAATTGGAAACATCGCAGAGTTTGTCATCAGGAACAGCCGAAACACTGTGATAAAGCCGTAATTACGTGATGGCCGCCCCTTTGTTTTACTTGCAAGAATACCGTCTCGGATAACGGGTGGCGTCCAAATTAGAGAAACTACTCTGTGCACGCTATTAAGCTCTTTTTTTAAGGCGAAAGCCTTCCTAGGCTTATGGAGAACTTTGTGTCAGCAAACCAGACCACCGGAAAGTCCGCCTAAGCGTGATTAAGCCATATGAAGACAGATTAGACAGATGAAAGAATGAAAAATGATTGATAGTGCCAGTTAGCGAATGATAACGTTATAGTAGAGATTGGTAGAGGTTAATAACGACTAGTAATGACTAATAATGACTACTAATGACTTGTAATGACAACTAATAACTCCGAAATGACCGATATGTCTAACGACGGCTCGTAATGACAGCAATTGATTAAAAATGACTAGAAAAGTCTAGTAATGAGTAGTAATGATTCAAATGACTACTAATGACTAGTAATGAGCACTAATCACTACAAAATGACCAACATGTCTAAGGACGGCTTGTTATGACCACAATTGATTACAAATGACTAAAAATGCTTAGTAGTGAGCAGTAAGGACTAAAAGAAAGAATAGAAAGAGAAGAGGCAAAGAGAAAGGGGCGAATGAAAAGAGGAAGAAGAGTAGGCTTTCGCCGTTCACTTCTTCAACGAGATCTTAAGAGACCCTGTAAGTTTTTATCTTGTTCGAGAAGAAAGTTAAAATACAAGTTAACGCTTGATAACACTTATATTTAATCTGTCAAGAGGCTGGTGATCGGAACGACCAGAATCCCTGAACTCTCAGTTAGAGAAATTTTTTAAGCCTGCCTCTTTGAAGCCGATGTTCTATTGTGAAAGAATAAACTGTGAGCTGCCTCCCGCCTACCTCAAGTAATATCAAACCAAGCGAAGATGAGTAAAGCTGTAGAAGTCACTGCCTAGAATCAAAGTCTACGTACGGATATTGAAGTGCTCAAGGTGTGCTGCGTTTCTTGACCCTTCTTTCATTCACGAAGACACGTGGACAAAATGAACGACCAACCGCTATTGTCGCACGGTGCACTGTCGTGAACATGCCGAATGAAAACACTCCAATTTCGTGAGATGAGTTTTCTTTGTGTCTTTTTGCAAGCGATTACCTTTTTTTTCTTTTAGTGGAGTAACATGCGGTTTGGTTATAGTTTATTTCCGCCTGAGCGGTGAAAATTCCGATAGAATTGGGAGAAGTGAGCCAATATTATGGCCTAGCAGAAAAAAGAAAACAACTGAAAGTGCACTGGACAAAGGGACCTAAATGTAGTCGCAAAAAAAAAAAAAGAAAAATGATCACTAAACAGAACTGCATGAATAGTAGGGAGTTATACCCGGGGGCTGGGAGTCGAAACGGTAAAAAGCTTCAGAAAAAGTTCTCGCTGAAGGTACACATGGCTGCTATTGTTATCTTTGCGGTTCGAACACCTGTGTGAGCCTTTAGTATGCCATCTAAAAACAAAAAAAACTTAATTTTGCTTTTGTTCTTCTTTTCTTCCTTTTTTTTTTGGTGACCCTCCATAGTTGTGCAGCTAAGCCACAGAGCGTGGGATCAAATCCCCGCCGCGGTGGCCGCATATCGATGGGG
The DNA here is from genome assembly GCF_023375885.2 of Dermacentor andersoni. Lineage (NCBI taxonomy): Eukaryota > Metazoa > Arthropoda > Arachnida > Ixodida > Ixodidae > Dermacentor > Dermacentor andersoni. The sequence continues at coordinate 136,323,818 of NC_092818.1, forward strand.
AGCGAAATGCGAAAATAGCCGTGTACCGGGAATTAGGTGCACGTTAAAGAATGGGGGTCAGAATGGTAGCCACGAGGTGGTCAGAATTTAACCGGAGTTCCCCCGCTACGGCGTTGCCTCATAATCATATCGTCATTTTGGCACGTGAAAACCCCATAGCTCAATTCTTAATTTGAATATTTTTGCGTAGTTGTTATCACACCAAGCCTGCACGAACGCATTTTGTTTTCTAACTCATAGCAGCATCGCATATTTTCAGCGACTTCCTCGTGAGTGAAACAATGTTAAATACTTTACTGGCAAGAAAGTCGATGCAACAAGTCCACAAATAAACTTTCGTTGTTTCATATTTCACTGGCAGCTGCAAGGAAAGCCTCTCATTCTACGAAGAAAATAATCTATCAGTTTAAGAAAGCCGTGCAAGGGAAGTATACCGAAAGTTAATATCTAGTGATAATCTATCCAACATGCTTCTTAATATTTACGGCTATACCTACAGTACATGTCGCATTCGCAAAAGAAGGGCCACTTCATAAAATGGGACGCGTTTACCTCGTGGGAATACCAGACTTACAACACACCAGTGCCCGAAAATTTTTTTTAAAGCGAAACTTTCTTTGCCTCTTCCTCCGGCTCTCCCACTGCTGCTGCTGCGGCTACTGCTGTCTGGCACACCAAGTCGGGGGGGGGGGGGGGGGGGAAGGGGGGGGGGTTAGAAGGTTTGTATACATGACACCAGCGAATCAGAGAGAAAAGGCGACGCGACCAGCTCGTTTGAAGCCCACCGCATCGAATGTGCACACTGGCCTCTGGAGATCCCTGGGCGTCGCCACATAAGCTTCTAGACAGCTGCAATTGCCGTGACTCCCTTCAAAAACATTGTAGAACTGCATCGCTTCCCTTTCTACTAACGTGTGAGCCTAGAGGGGACGTAGATAGGAGGGAGGAGAAGAGGTAGTCCCTACACAAGGGAAGGCGGGGAGGTGGCGTGAGAAGGCAAGGCAACTCTACTACTATACGACACCAGTTGTTGGCAAACAGGATAAGCTTAAGTTCAACGTACGGCACAGTACGGTCCTGCTATTTCTGAAAATAAACACCGTGCAAATATGTCAAGGGGAGAAATTACGCAGGGCGTGTAGAAGCAGAGCCGCATTAATTAAAGCGCACCGCAGGGTCTAGGCAACACCACGGAAGCGGTTGACCGTCAAATCAACACTTCTGTGAACTAGCTTTGCGGCTATGGCATTGCTAGAGGTCGCGGACTTGATTCTGACCGCGGCAGCCACACTTAGACGGGGATGAAATGGGAAACGCACGTGCACTTAGATATTGGGACACGTTAGAGAACATCATGGTGCGAGAATTAATCCGGAGTCCGCCACTAGGTCGTGCCTCATAATGCGATTGTGGTTTTGGCACGTACAGTCCCATAATACAATTCAAGTTTACTACTTCTGCCACGATGCGATGTGGCATGTGAGGCAATGACAATGCTCAACCCTCTCAGAGGTTATGAAATATGGCGCACAACAACGCCTCAAGCAAACACAAGCAAACACTACACAGACACTCCGCGGACACTCTTTCGTGTAGGAGTGCATGAAAGGTAACGTTTAACATCAACTCACCACTCTCGCGTTATACTAAACGTTGAAGAAATTAAGCTTTCGCCATCAATATCACCGCTAATTATCGTCAATCAAAGCAAGTCTATACCCTGATATTCATCAGGGTATAGACTCAGAAATCCGGTTATATGCCGACGATTGCGTTCTGTGTCGGCCATTAAAATGTAAGGGTGACTGTGATAAATTACAAAATGACTTGAACAGGATTTAAAGATGGTGCTCAGACTGGCAAATGAGCGTAAATACTCCGAAAACTAAACTTATGAGATTTACTACTTGAAGTGAAATTACGAAACACACATACTTTCTTAATGGTGAGGCTCTAGAAACTGCAGAATCATTTAAATGTCTAGGTGTTCATCTTTCTCCGACTTTGACTTGGCATATTCATGTGGGTTGTATTGTTTCCGCTGCATGCAAATCTCTTGGCTTCATTCGTCGAACGCTTCGTCAGGCTAATAGTGATACTAAGTTTCTTGCATATAACACCGTACTTCGTTCGAAGCTTGAGTATGCCTTATTTATATGGAACCCGCACCAAACGCATCTTATGAACAAATTAGAATCTTTTCAAAACAAGGCAGCGCGATTTATTACAGGTAACTATTCACAACATTCAAGTATCACCAAAATAAAACATGACCTAGGACTGATCCCATTGCAGACTAGAAGAAAGATATCTCGGCTAACTTTCTTTCATTAGCTTTTTCATAACCCAAATATATTCTCTCAGGCATACATCTTACCAGCCAAAAGAAAATTCTCACGAATTGATCACGAATTTAAGGTCGAAGAACCATTTGCACGAACTAAACTATTGCAGTTTTCCTGTCTGCACTTAGCCATTTCGGAATGGAATCATCGCCCAAGTAATATAGCTGAAATACCTGACCATATTATATTCAAACAAGCACTTAATGAAACATTCGTAAATTAATACCATTAACATTTCTTCCTGCATTTCTTCAGATGTCAGAGTATTGTTTGTATAATGTAAGAATTATTGGCGTATGATGTAGTGGAATTAGAAGTGATGTAAAGGTTGTATAGCATGTTCTACTTCATATAAGGATATTCGACTTACAATGTATATGGTATATCATTGTATATTGTATATCAATTGTTCTCCCCCCCCCCCCCCCCCCCCCTATGTAATGCCCAAGCTGGGCTTTTAGGGTAAATAAATGAAAAAAAAAACCAGCAGACAGCTTCGCCTACATCGATTCCAAAAGTGCATCGGATCTGCATAATTTTTTCTCCACTGAGTGCTCGAGAGCACCGAGCAATAGTTCATGGTACCGCGTTTCAAAAAACGAAAGAAAAAAACGGGAGATTTAGGTGCCAAGAACTACGATATGATTATGAAGCAGGCCGTAGTGTATAATTTTGATCCCCAGTATTTCGTTAACTTGCACCTAAACCTATGTATACAAAAGCGTTTTCAAACTCTGGCCCTATAAAGATATGGCCGACGTGGACGGGATCGAACCGGCGACTTTGAGCTATTCTGCGCAACGCCATAGCCGCTGGGCTACCACGCAGCTGCAGCTCCTTTAGAGACAGATTTAGTATATATGTGTTCTTTACCGCAGTGATACCTCAGGGCATTTGACAATTCTCGCTGTATCATATGCGTCGATTGTGACTGCCAAGATATACAAACCCTGTAAGTGTACTTCCCCACACAGCTCATTTGACGAAACCAAAGGGGGCGTACCTTGGGATAGAATCGTAATTAAGGTGCCAGAATGTGCGCCGCGTAAGGTCATTAAGTCCGCTTTCCGTTCCCCTGCACCGTCCATGCTTTCAAGACGCGCTTCTCAGAGAGAGAGAGAGAGAGATGCAAGCAAGGTGGCCATAAGGGGAAATTTAGTCTGCTACCCTACATTGAGGAAATGAGGAGGTAGAAATATAAGAAATTAGGGAGAGCAGACTATCTGATCCGCAGACTATCGCAGTACCGAATCACTTGTACCACAACAAACACAGTTTCAACAGTGCTGCTAGCGGGAACTCAGAAGCGTTGGTTAGGTTAGGGTTAGGTTAGGGTTAGGTTAGATTAGGGTTAGGTTAGCGTTAGGGCAAGCTATAGGTGTGTAGGAGAACATGTTTACGAAATTTGGATATCTGTCGTCCATTGCGTCGCGGGAAACCTGTTCCCGAGGGAGCAATTTTGTGGCTTGCTTCTGTCAGCAATGGCGCCCCTTTTCCATGCCGCCGAGACAAATTTTTATGATTTCCTCACTTTTCTTTATTTGTTCGTGTTTGTCCATCGCGGCACGCTTTAGGCGTGCCTGTGTAGCGCTGGCGCTATAGGGGGGCTTGATTGAAAAATGACGTGGGTGCGGTGCGTCGAGTCGAGGCGTAGCTCTCCACCGAGAGTTGACTCTGTTCTGGCGAGAAGTTCATATCTGGCCTTCGCGCTGCTCGCTCTGGTCGTGCGTGATAGATGAAGCTCACACGCCGCAGGCGCTCTCCCCCGCTGTGGTTCCTGGGAGTGCGGAATCCCCTGCACACCCACACTCGCGCTTCTGGACCTTGTGTCTTTGGCGAAAAAGCAGCAGTGATGCAGGAGGAGGACACCTTACGACCATAGATCAAAAAGAGTTTGAGCGAAAAAAAAAAAGCGCTATCGGGAAATCATAACAGAGGCGAGCGCGGAAAGTTTCGGCTCCACCACCGCGTCACCTTCCAACGCAGGGGATGTTCGCGAGGCAACCTCATTTTCTCAGCTTGCTCGCCTTGTGACAGGTGACAGCGCCGCGGGTCTCCCGAGCGGCAGCAGCCCCCGCTGCCATGATGCAGCAGCCGATTGGTGGTGCGGCGAAGCGGCAATGGGCGGCGTGCGCACAGCGTCGCGCACGTGCCTCGCCAACCTCATCAGTTTCTCGGGGAACGTTCGACTGACTGCTTTGCCTCGCCACGCCTGTGAAACTTCGCCGTCTGTAGTTTAATGAATTTCAGCTCGTAATGCCGAAATGTCAATAAATGCGCCATATACGTTGGCTCTTGGCGACTATTATGAGAATGATTTCTCAAGCGGAAACCTTAAAGGGGCCCTGAACCACTTTTTATGGAAGTTGAGAAATGCATTTGATGTTAAATTAGACTGTTTCAGAAATACTTTGCGCAGAAAGTACTTCAATCTGTTCAGCAGAAACGGAGTTACTGGCAGTCAAACATGCCGTTCGCGGTGCTTCCGTGAACTTTTTCAATAGACTGTTTTAGCAGAGCGTTTTCGACGGTCCGCTTCGCACTCGCGCTCCCGCTCACAGTTAGCGGAGCGGCGGATGATGAATCAGTTATAGCGTAGCGCTGATATAATCTCGAACGGGTGACGTGGGTGTTCACCGCAAGAATCAGGAAACGACGACGAAGGCGGGCATCGTGATGATGAGAAAAAGTAGAAAAGATTGCATTTATTTATTGGTACTGATGTGACTCATCTGAGACTCGAGCGGTTCTGAATAACACGGGGATCAGCACGGCCTTAAATAACCCCTGGCGGTCATGTGGTCGTCGACGTCTTCTACGGGGGCTTGTGGAAGTATTAGTGCTCTCGTCAGCTTCTGCGGTTGAGCTCTTGTCCTTCGGTTTGCCTTCTCTTCCCCTATTTTTTGCGCCAGCTTGGGGAAAAAGGGGTGACGCCGTTTCGGAGATGAGGGCAATCATGTCGACATGGAGACGCCCACTTGAACGCTTCTCACACTTGACAGGTCAATCATACGGGGCCTAAGACCGCCTTGATTACCCCTCGCGGTCTTGTGGTTGCTGACGTCTTCCCGGGAAGCCTGTGGAAACATTGGTGCATTCTTCAGGCTTTGTTGTTGACGGCCTTCCACCCTTTGGTTGGTCGTCTCTTCATCCATCCCTTTGTGTCAGCTCAGGGAATAACAGTGTGACGCCGTTTTGTAGAAGAGGGCAATTATGTTGACATGGGGATGCCCGCCTGAACGCTTTTTACACTTGACAGGTGGAGGTCCAGGCTTACCGTAAGAGCCTTTTTTGGGGCGAAGCAAATCGTCTTGTCATGGGAATGTACACCTGAACGTCTCTCACACCCGACAGGGCCATCATAACAGCGCCCGGCTGCGTCCGAAAGGCATGTGCTCACCTGCCGTGCCACCTTTCCGCAGAAGATAAAACCGCGATAGACATAATACTCAAGTTTTAAGAATTGCCACAATAAAATATAATTTTTTGCAATTACTCAAATGTTTGAAGGCCTTTCACGCAATACATTTCATTTTCATTTGTTACAGATGCAATCCTTACATTAGCAAAACCGTTACTCTGCCTTGTAGCCAAAGTCTTTTGCTTTGTGAATACATCTAACACGCGGTCCACATCAACAAACGTGCACACATGCGACAAACGTGGTGACCATCTTCGATTTACACGTCCGCTATTCTGCCAGAGTTTCGGTGCATCGCACTACTAAGCTAGAAGACATGACAAGTGGCTTGCAAGACCCGTTGCTACTGAACCAAGTGAAACGGAAAGAACTCGAAGACATTTTGCTGTGTGAAGTCTTTTTGTAGCACGCAAAGCGACCCGCTTTCGGCCAACGTACTTCTGTACACGGATACTATGGATGGTGGTGTTTTCAAATCGTATTTGTGATTGAAAAAAAATGACATGTCAAAGCTTCATAATGCGTTAAGGATGTCAGATGTCATCACAACAGCTCAACGAGTGACTGTGCCAGGAGACGAGAGTTGGCGCATTACGCTATGCCGGCTCTCGTACCCCTAAAGGCTGTGCGATCTAGAGCACCTTTTTTGCAGACATTATTTAGTTATATAATTCGGGACAAATATAATTCTTTCACGCATCGAAAGTAACTTCAAGCACTTTTTGAAGGACGCAAATAGTCACTCCTGGCTTGACATCCCAACCTTGGAGGAATTTTCACAGGTAAATATTGGACATTTTGGTTCGTCGCCCGTCTTTATTTATTTATATTTTTTGTCACCCGTCAACATTGCAGGCTGTGCATTCTAAAGGCGCACCCCTGTATAGCTGTCGGGGCTTCAATGACAGCACCGCGAGGGCTTTCTGCCACCCGCCGACAAATCAAAAGATGCTTTTTTTTTTTCCGGGCACAAGCGCACCCATGCTGTAAAATACCAGTCCATCGTTTGTCCAAACGGCATATTCTGCCAAGTAAAGGGACCGTACTAAGGCAGCCGACATTATAATAATAATATTTGGGGTTTTACGTGCCAAAACCACTTTCTGATTATGAGGCACGCCGTAGTGGAGGACTCCGGAAATTTTGACCACCTGGGGTTCTTTAACGTGCACCTAAATCTAAGTACACGGGTGTTTTCGCATTTCGCCCCCATCGAAATGCGGCCGCCGTGGCCGGGATTCGATCCCGCGACCTCGTGCTCAGCAGCCCAACACCATAGCCACTGAGCAACCACGGCGGGTCCGACATTATGCAGGTGAGTTGATAAAATAGAGCCGAGAGTTCCTATTCGCAAGTTGTCACTGGACGTGATCGACGCAGCCATCCTGTTTAGTTTCATGTTTATTAGTATAAATGCTTTCACAATATGTAGATCAAGGATGGTACGTTTTCAGTAAACAAGGCGATCAACTAAGGTTAGCAAAATAATACATGTGGTCAAAGTACATAAGCAAGAACATTAACTGTAACACATATATTTCAAGACGGTATTATTTATCCTTAGTTGACAGATGAAAGCAGGTACATCTTCAAAAAATGTCAAACTACTTTACAGCAACATTTTAAAATGTAACGCTAGATTGTTTAGAAGGCAAGGGCACTCAAAGAAACAATTTCTTTTCATAATTTGTTGCAATTTGTCGCAGGGGAATTTTGTTTAATAAAGCAAATGTAGTTATAGAATAATTGCGTATGAATGAATGCGTGGTAAAATGAGAGAAGTCTAGTAATGTTGAATACTGAAAAAATTTTTATTAGGGCGCTGATGACAAAACCAAATTATTTCGCAATGACTGAAGCAATATGAACATCGAATTTTTTAATGGAACCTGCAACGACTCCTGAGAACTTTCTATGATCAACTTATTTATTTCAATATTGTTTATCAGCAATAGTAAATTCAAAGCAAATACATTTTACAGGGTGTGCGACTGGCACATTTGTGAGAAGTCATAAGGTTTGTTTAACTCAGAAAAGGTGCAAGCAGTGCAGGTTGTCGTCCGCCGGGTTGCACACGCTGCAAGGTTCAAGGGCGCACTGCACCGGGGCAGCACCTTTCCCTGCACGGCGTGCAATTGAGGACCCAGTTGAAGCCAGCACAGCTGTACCACAGAGTATCAGGGCCTATGTGTAGACAAAATTGCCTGAATACAATAGCCCTATAGGTTGGTTTACCTTATGTACTTTGAGGCAGCAAAGATAATGAGACGCGACATGTAGAGTGAGGTGGTGCAACTCATGAAACTATGCCTATTATTACCTATTTTGTCTTGTTTGCAGCGGTTTTGGGAGATTGGAGCATATTCCGAGTGCAAGAACCACTTTGTCATCTTGCACGTATACTCCGAAGAAGTAAGACCTGCGAGAAACTAGAAAAGCTCGTCCAGGGCCATAGCTATTGCATCTATGGTGATCCTGCATATCCTGTGAGGCGAATGCTGCTGCGGCCCTACAGCGGAACGTCTTCAAGTGGGCACCAGTTGCTGTTCAACAAGGAAATGAGCAAAGTGTGCCAGCTGTAGAATGTGATTTTGTCAAGATTGCAAGCTTATTTGCATTTGTTAATTTTCGCGAAAATAAGGAAACTGTAGCGTCAGAAGTTGCCACGAATGTATAATGTAAGTGCTCTTTTAGCCGACTTTCACACCTGCCTCTATGGCTCGCAGGTATCCACCTACTTTGTTCTTGAATCACCAACCTTGGAAATGTGCATGAATTCGCAAGACTGTTAAAGTGTGAGGCTTAGTTTTGTCAAAAAAAAGTAAGATTAGAGTCTTTAAAAGTTTTAAAAAGTAAAAATAGAGATGAATAGTGTAGCATGAGAAAACGTAATTCTTAGCAAATGTGAATTTCACATGAACCCATTAACTTTAGTGCAACAAAAACCAATTTTTGGCAGTCGCATAAGTAATCCTTTTACTTGTGAGTGATGACTTGGTAAAATTGGAAGAGTTTTGGGAGCTTAACGATGAAGCAACAAAAAACGCACTATTTCAATACCTATGCCTTGCTATAGAAAAGTTTACTTTTCCTGTTCATTACTCACCCAACTATGTAAAAGTGGATGTGTAATGCTACTAAAACGCGTCCTCTCCAAACATTTGTGCTTGCTGGTGGATGATATAATTGCAGAAAAAAATGATTCAAGAAAAAAGAAGTGTTGAAACAGCTGCTTTATGCACGGAAGCTAAATTGCCACAGATTTATAGTTTGTCTCCTCCTAACTTTAGTTCTTGTTTTTTACTTGTGCGACACTTTTTCTTTTTCTAGCTTGTGCAGCTCCAGTGTGGTCAGAGAATGCCTTTGGCAAATGATATGTGAGAAAAATTTTAATTCTACGAAGGCCAGGTTCCAATCTAAATTATTTCATCATATCTTTTGTGCCTAGCTGCACTGCTATTGTTGAAGTGGCTGTCAATAGAGCAAACTTGAGAGTCAGCACATCTAAGGAAACAATAGAAAGTGATACTTTAGTCAGAGATCTGCTTTCTATCTGCGCCTCATGCCTTAAAGAGCCCCTAAGCCCCTGCGACACCGAAAATTTGTTGTATAACTACAGCAGTGCATTATCCTCTACATAGAACACATCATCATCGTCATCATCATAAGCCTAGTTACGCCCACTGCAGGGAAAAGGCCTCTCCCATACTTCTCCAGCTACCCCGGTCATGTACTAATTGTGGCCATGTTGTCCCCGCAAACTTCTTAATCTCATCCGCCCACCTAACTTTCTGCCTCCCCCTACTACGCTTCCCTTCCCTTGGAATCCAGTCCGTAACCCTTAATGACCATCGGTTATCTTCCCTCCTCATTACATGTCCGGCCCATGCCCATTTCTTTTTCTTGATTTCAACTAAGATGTCATTTACCCGCGTTTGTTCCCTCACCCAATCTGCTCTTTTCTTATCCCTTAACGTTACATCTATCATTCTTCTTTCCATAGCTCGTTGCGTCGTCCTCAATTTCTGCAGAACCCTTTTCGTAAGCCTCCAGGTTTCTGCCCCGTAGGTGAGTACTGGTAAGACACAGCTGTTATACACTTTCCTCGTGAGGGATAGTGGCAACTTGCTGTTCGTGATTTGAGAATGCCTGCCAAACGCACCCCAGCCCATTCTTATTCTTCTGGTTATTTCAGTCTCATGATCCGGGTCCGTGGTCACTACCTGCCCTAAGTAGATCTATTCCCTTACCACTTCCAGTGCCTCGCTACCTATCGTAAACTGCTGTTCTCTTCCGAGACTGTTAAACATTACTTTAGTTTTCTGTAGATTTATTTTCAGACCCACCCTTCTGCTTTGCCTCTCCAGGTCAGTGAGCATGCATTGCAATTGGTCTCCTGAGTTACAAAGCAAGGCAATATCATCAGCGAAACGCAAGTTGCTAAGGTATTCTCCATCAACTTTTATCCCCAATTCTTCCCACTCCAGGTCTCTGAATACCTCCTGTAAACATGCTGTGAATAGCATTGGAGATATCGTATCTCCCTGTCTGACGCCTTTCTTTATTGGGATTTTGTTGCTTTCTTTGTGGAGGATTACGGTGGCTGTGGAACCGCTATAGATATCTTCCAGTATCTTTACATATGGCTTATCTACACCCTGATTCCGTAGTGCCTTCATGACTGCTGAGGTTTCGACTGAATCAAATGCTTTTTCGTAATCAATGAAGGCTATATATAAGGGTTGGTTATATTCCGCACATTTCTCTATCACCTGATTGGTAGTGTGAATATGGTCTATTGTTGAGTAGCCTTTACGGAATCCTGCCTGGTCCTTTGGTTGACAGAAATCTAAGGTATTCCTGATTCTATTTGCGATTACCTTAGTAAATACTTTGTAGGCAATGGACAGTAAGCTGATCGGTCTATAATTTTTCAAGTCTTTGGTGTCCCCTTTCTTATGGATTAGGATTATGTTAGCGTTCTTCCAAGATTCCGGTACGTTTGAGGTCATGAGGCATTGTGTATATAGGGCGGCCAGTCTTTCTAGGACAGTGTTCCCACCATCCTTCAACAAGTCTGCTGTTAACAGATCCTCCCCAGCTGCCTTCCCCCTTTGCATAGCTCCCAAGGCGTTCTTTACCTCTTCCGGTGTTACTTGTGGGATTTCAAGTTCCTCTAGCCTATTCTCTCTCACCTTATCGTCGTGGGTGTTACTGGTACTGTATAAATCTCTATAAAACTCTTCAGCCACTTGAACTATCTCATCCATATTAGTAACGATATTGCCGGCTTTGTCTCTTAACGCACACATCTGATTCTTGCCTATTCCTAGTTTCTTCTTCACTGCTTTTAGGCTTCCTCCGTTCCTGAGAGCCTGTTCAATTCTATCCATATTATAGTTCCTTATGTCCGCTGTCTTACGCTTGTTGATTAACTTTCACTTTTTTAACTTTTTAACTTTTAACTTTTTTTTTTTTTGAGAGGCTTTCATACATTGGCGTTTCTTGATCAGATCTTTCGTCTCCTGCGATAGCTTACTGGTTTCCTGCTTAACGGCGTTACCACCGACTTCTATTGCGCACTCCTTAATGATGTCCATAAGATTGTCGTTCATTGCTTCAACACTATGGTCCTCTTCCTGGGTTAAAGCCGAATACCTGTTCTGTACCTTGATCCGGAATTCCTCTAGTTTCCCTCTTACCGCTAACTCATTGATTGGCTTCTTATGTACCAGTTTCTTCCGTTCCTTCCTCAAGTCAAGGCTAATTCGAGTTCTTACCATCCTATGGTCACTGCAGCGTACCTTGCCGAGCACGTCTACACCTTGTATGATGCCAGGGTTCGCGCAGAGTATGAAGTCGATTTCATTTCTAGTCTCACCATTCGGGCTCCTCCACGTCCACTTTCGGCTAACCCCCTTGCGGAAAAAGGTATTTATTATCCGCATATTATTCTGTTCTGCGAACTCTACTAATAACTCTCCTCTGCTATTCCTAGAGCCTAGGCCATATTCCCCCACTGACTTGTCTCCGGCCTGCTTCTTGCCTACCCTGGCACTGAAATCCCCCATAAGTATACTGTATTTTGTTTTGACTTTACCCATCGCCGATTCCACGTCTTCATAGAAGCTTTCGACTTCCTGGTCATCATGACTAGATGTAGGGGCGTAGACCTGTACAACCTTCATTTTGTACCTCTTATTAAGTTTCACAACAAGACATGCCACCCTCTCGTTAATGCTATAGAATTCCTGTATGTTACCAGCTATGTTCTTATTAATCAGGAATCCGACTCCTAGTTCTCGTCTGTCAGCTAAGCCCCGGTAGCACAGGACGTGCCCGCTTTTTAGCACTGTATATGCTTCTTTTGGCCTCCTAACTTCACTGAGCCCTATTATATCCCATTTACTGCCCTCTAATTCCTCCAATAGCACTGCTAGACTCGCCTCACTAGATAACGTTCTAGCGTTAAACGTTGCCAGGTTCATATTCCAATGGCGGCCTGTCCGGAGCCAGGGATTCAGCACCCTCTGCAGCGTCGCAGGTCTGACCGCCGCCGTGGTCAGTTGCTTCGCAGCTGCTGGGGACTGAGGGCCGGGGTTTGATTGTTGGGTTCATATAGGAAGTTGTGGCCAAGTACTGAACCAGGGTGGCCAATCCTGCTCTGGTGAGAGAGTGCGTTACCGGTTCTGGTCACCGGGATCAGGCTGCACTCCAGGCCTGTTTGTGCAATTTTCTCAACACACGTTTTTTTTTTTGTTATTTTCCGGTGGAGAATTGTGCGGCACCGGGATTTGAAACACGGGCCTCTTGCACGTGAGGCGGATACTCTACCGTCCCCGCAGGAGTTAAATTAAAAATTAAATTATGGGGTTTTACGTGACAAAACCACTTTCTGATTATGAGGCACGCCGTAGTGGAGGACTCCGGAAATTTCGACCACCTGGGGTTCTTTAACGTGCACCTAAATCTAAGTACACGGGTGTTTTCCCATTTCGCCCCCATCGAAATGCGGCCGCCGTGGCCGGGATCCGATCCCGCGACCTGGTGCTCAGCAGTCTAACCGGTTATACCGGCTCGGTTATACCGCACGGATGGCACTCGGCTAGAGAACCTGGTATTTATGACCTGCACATGTGTGGCCATCCATAATTGAAGAGATATATATGGGTTTTTTTTTAGGAGGGTTCCCGTACAGTGGTAAAATAAAGGAAAAGACATCAAAAAGAAAGAAAGAAAAAAAAAGAAAGAAAAAGGGGAAAGAAAAAGGAACATAACAGGCGATTTGAACTCGTGACCGTTGGATGTTGCCCGGAAAGATAGCTCAGTCGGTTGGTTCGTCAGGCCCCAGGTTACTTTCAAGTGCCATAGCTCCTGCTCCGAGCCTCATATTTACGTGGAAACGGACTGTTGTTGTCCGCGATAGTCGGTTTTTTGTCGGTCCGCGATAGTCGGTCCGCGATAGTCGGAGTGGTTGGAAGGCATACTTTCTTGGAAAAATGGCTGCCCGAGGAGAAGAGCGAACTCGAGCGGCTTTAGAGACTAGGAAAACTGCCTTAAAAAATTTAGACTTGCGGGAAAGTTTCGTTAACAAACTATAACACGGCAATCAGTACTCGAATACGACGAGAGAAATTATTGAGACGTGGAAAATTTCCTTGAAATAAATATAAAAACACAAAGCCTCAAAAATGCTCTTTCTATTTGTAGCAACCGCCGCGACGTGTAGTGCGGCTATGTTCATAAAAATGGTTGCCACAGTAACTTGTGTACAATGCGTCTTCTAAATGTCAAGGGTGGTCTAAGGGCCCGTCAAGAAACAATACAGTTTGAGTAGTGCACTCTATGACCTTATGAACATGTACCGTGCTTCTGTGTAGAAGTCACCGTACTTCTTTGTTCACAAGAAAGCAAAAATAAAAGTGAATTGCATGACCCAAAGGTTACAGCACACGGACTCTGTATATTATATTGTAAAATAGTTTGTTATGCCGGAAGCTACTGCAAGCTCGAGTGGTTCTCTTCATCCATGCGTCTTTCGAGTTTCTTCCAGACGTTCCAGAACCTGCTCCCTTTCTTTTGCTCGACACTGCACTTCATACCTGTGAAGGTGTCCAAATGATGCAGACAATTCAATTACAAATTGAGAAATACTCAAGCCGCTCACAATATGCTTCTTTGTGAGAGCAATTCATTAGGTTAAGAAGAAATTGATTATTTGAACAGTTGGTAGTTTGGCGCGTCACTGTCTTCCTTCCTTCTGTCCCTTTTCAAGAAATGTATTTTGCGCCACAAGGTATACCTACGAAATTCATTATTAATCTAGCCCGAAATAAGATCTTTTCGAAATTGGGACGAAGAATAAGCATTTTTATAATGGCTGAAGTCTACTTAATTTGGAAACGAAACGCATATGTATGTAGGAGACAGTGCACCTAATGCAGCTTCACCAAATTTATTCTGAGTAATAGGCAGTCTGATGCAGTTTCAGTTTAGAAATCTGACATCACTTCAGACAAATACTTTGGCTTGCCTGAATTTCTCAAGGATGAATAGATTGCATTTTTCAAACAGGCTGATGGCACTCACACATAGAAGCCTTGCGAGACAGTGTTGCATATTGAGCTATTAGGTCCATTCGATTCGCCTGTATCACTCTGAACCAGTTCACGGCCGTGTACGAACAACGCGACACTGTAAATGATTGCAGAGGCACAACCGTAGTGCAGACCTTATATTTTGGCTGACTAAAGCGCATAGAGTGCATAAGTTTAACGGTCTCGAACTGCAGTTATGATCGGCTTTTCAGGCTAAGTACATACCACACTTACGTCACTTACATCAGATGCACGTAATCAGGGCTTTAACGGCACTTGCACCTGTGTGCCGCGCTGATGTGCCCCACTTGTACACTTGCACCAAGTTGGCACTGGCAGTAGAGAGGGTGCAGCAATATCTTCAACCAGTCCTGCACCATTGCTGTACCGCACAAACGAATGTTAGGGCACAGCACCTCGTGAACTAGTTCAGGTGGTACAGGCAAATCAAGCAGACCTGTTGACAGTGTTTCGGAATGCTTGAATATATGTAAACACAATTGTTCTATTTTTCAAGTTGTTAATCAGCACAAAAAAGAAACAAAGATCAGCTTCTTGCTCGACATAGATCAGCCTCACTGAGAACTGACCGTTCCACGTCGTAGCTGGGCAGCGACGAGAGGCAGCGCTTGCGCCAATATTTGTGTGGAAAAGATCTCAACGCTTGAAAGAGCACAAGCTGTCCTGCACCGTCTGCACATGCGTAAACGCGCAAACACGAGATCACACGCACTGGCAAGCGTATGTGTGGCTCGGCCTTCATGGCCTAGTTTCAATGCTCTAGAATGTGTGCGCGTATTGCTACATATGTTAAAATTAGATTGTCTGACAAGCATGTGCACTGCCGTCACAATCCACACATCCCGATACATACATTCCTTTGTGTGTGTCAGGATATGTGAAATGGACTTGTACAGCAGTATGCCCGCCCTAGAACATGAGAGAGTGCACCACTTAAAGCTTGCCTTACCATGCTTAACAAAAGAAGGTACTGCAGTTGTACAAGATGAGAAGGATACGAATATCCAAAGGGCTAGATTTTTTTGTTGGCCATGGGCGCTATAACGTAAAACTATTCCAAACTCTTCTATTCCAATTCTGCTATCAGCCCTCCACGATTGGTCAAAAACTTTTTTCGACCACCCCCACTTCACCTGTCTGTCACGCGACGTCACGAAAACCGCGATACCTCCCCATCTGATATGATGTGTACACACTGATTATGCATGATTTGACAGAAAAACGAAAAACAGTTATTTCTGATTCGACCCCTTTTCGCCATTAGCCCTCGGCTATTGGTAAAAAGTTTTCGGGCTGCACTCACTTCATCTGCCTGTCACGCGACGTCACAAAACCGCAAGAACTCACCGCGTCAAAGTGACGTGTACGCGACAAATATGCATTAATATGCCGAACAAAACTTACTTTTCTTCGGAATAGCCGCAGGCTGCCCCGTTCCGAAAGGAATAGAAGATGGCTGCCGCCGATCGCTCAGACGCTGGCTACTCGCACCTGCCGAAGAGCATGGGTGTATTTGCGAATAATAAAACTTCTTGCGTGGCCGTGTAACGTTTTCGAGCACTTTCGGCACGTTTACCCCCTCATACTGCCAACTCTTCTTTGCTGAGGGTCCGTTTTAGCGTGATTCTTGAGCTTCCGTTGCATGCCGCCGCGATTTTCGACTAGCCACCGCAAGCTAAGTAAGGGAAAGCCGACCAATCGTAGACGCCGGCACCACCCTCTTCATCCGGTTATCGACTTTCAGTGCAGTGGTTCGGCCCCATCGAATCCCTCTCCACTTGAGCGTTCTCCTCGCCTCTTGTCAGCCAATTAGATACGACACGCCGCTCAGTGTAGGCAATGCTATTCGTTTTTCAAGCAAACAAAAGTGACCTCCTATGAACGAGGAGAGCGTTTGATAGGTCTGTTCAGACAAACCTGCGGGTGACCGCCCGGTGCTTGCGTTGGTGGTTACGCAAATTTGACGTCAGGAGATTGGAATAGAAACATATTGGAATAGTTTTACGTTATAGGGCCCCATATCTGTACACAAAAACATACAATGAAGTCAGAGAAATTGTGGTGTAATGGGCGCCAAACGGAATGCAGAGGGGGAGGAGATGGACAACCTATTCATTACTGCTCAAGATAAAGATACCTGTGCAACATATACAACATGTACCTGTTCTTTTCTTCTTTGTAAGCGAGCTTCCTTTCATCGCACTCCAGACTATGTTGTGCAAGGACCAGTTCATCTTTTCGGATAGCAAATTTATGTTCCTCCCAGCTGACCAGGAGCTCCAAGCCAAGCTCGATTCCTGTGGAGACGACAAAAATAAATGTTGCTCAGGTTCTAAGCAGCGTCAAGACGGGCAAAGCTATATTGGATGCCCTATATTAACCCTTTAACCCCCAATCCCAAGTTGTAATCATCATGGGAGATTGTATCAATATTGCCAATGACGAGTAAAACACGTTCAGCTCGATGTTGTGCTGCCCCCGCTGCCAAAGACAAGTTGCGGTCGGCATTGAGGGAAAGCTGCCCTCAAGAGTAGTTTCTTTTTTTTGTTATTCTAACCGAAAATGAATCAAGTAATACATTTTCAGAGTGAGCGTGGCAAAGAAATAAGTATGACTACGTTAAATAAAATTGGGAAACTCAGTACGGTTTTCAGGAATTAATTTATGGGGTTAAAGGGTTAAGACACATATGTAATATGGCTTCATATAGTGGGCAGAAAAAGTTCAGCATTATCAAAGACAAAATACGGCCAATGCTAATAAATCATGTAACGATGAAAGCTGTTAATTAATCAGTTCGTAAAGTTAGAAATTTTACCGCTATATTTAGTGACCATTTCATTTCTTTAGTGACACATTTACCTATGTAGCGACAAGCAACTTTTTTAGCATAGCTGACCCGCCCAGGTAATGACATTCTTTCACGGCGACAATCACAAAATATGTATGTGAAAAAATAAGCTTTGGAACGCGTTTTACAAGTAAGTTTGCTTGTGCCTGCTCTACTAACACGTATGCGCCAAGTCAACAGGAATATAACTGGTAGCTCCCGCTTTCAGGCGCCATATGTCGCAGAAAGCACATAATGTTGGCCAATCTTCTATCTCGTATGGAGATCTGTTCATACACTTCTCACTTTCTTCCACCGTGAGCAGAACGGAACAATCATCCACTCAGAAACAAGTTTCTTCAAAGCCAACAATGCAGGCGATACCATTGCAGGATTTCATTTCCACAATATACTACCACCTGCCGTTAGGTCTTACGTATTCTTCCTGCCAGCCGATTACCCCTTCTGTGAGGTTGCAACTTCCGTGCCTTGGAATGGAGTCCTTAGAACATTCACTAGAGGCAACATTTCTGATTACTGCGTATGAGCTAGTTATAGGAGGGCTCTACTTCTGCATTTACACATAGTCAGTGTTAGTTCACTGGCTCCTTTATACATTAAGGTACATGAGACATGGAAGAAATAACAGTCATCTACTGTGGCAGGCCTACTAGTTAAATGACCGAGCATGACAAATAGACGGGGTAAGAAAGACAGCCAGACAGTTGATCAACCCATTACTGATTTATTTGTCTTTTCAAAGCGTCCCTGATATCGCATTTGTCTAGCCTTTACTGACTCTTCCATGCTTTCGCTTAGATTTGAGGTTAACGCCCTCCCCCTTGGATTGTATAATAAAAAGGTAGTCTAAATAATATCATGAATACCACACACAAGACACATTCATACACCACTTATGTTTTAAGGTCGGGTAGACACTCTACTTTTTGCGTAATGTAAAGAAAATGAAACAAAAGGACATCAGCCGAGTGCCCATATTGTGGCACAACGAAAGTTTCTCTTGAGCACGCTCTCACTGAATGCCAACAACATGTCCAATAGTGAGAAATTTTTCACAGATATCTGAACATTTCAGATAAGTGCCATTTCGTTGCACAAGTTATCTCTCAAGGTTCTGTAGGATTTTCTCGTAGGCAGTGGCCTGACAAGTTTCTCGTAAACAGTAGGTTACATTCTAAATCCGCCTATGTTCCCAAGACCTCTTCATGATTGTGTTCTCGTATATTTATAACCTTGTAGACTTGGGCAGTGTTTTATAATTTAATTGCCTTTTTTCTTTCCTAAGGTACGATTCTGGGATAGCCGGCCCTTCCTATGGTGAAACTTCCCATGCTTCACAGCTATCGAGAAGCATTGCACTACATTAACAGTAAAAAAATACGGTGTGACCATCCTGTGACTGAAGATGCCTTTTAAAGAATGATGCTTAAGAAATCATGCTATATGTGAGAAAAAATTCATGTAGCACAACTGGCAGACTGGGATGAGTAATCGCACAGTAAATTAATGTCCTCGCCTCGTGCAGTTCTTGGAACGCATTGTCGCTTGCATCGAGGTTGCTGCTCTTGCTGCTCCGGTGTTGTGATGTTACCATCATCTGAGGCATCTTCCACTTGGCTGGTGTTCGCAGGTGCAGGAGAGTTTGGCACTTTCATTCATATATTGTAGACTGCGACTCCCTAGTATGGATGCCACAGAGCAACGCTGAAGCTAGCGACTCAATTTCTATAAAACCAAAACAGTAAAAAAAGTATTCGCAATGGAATGACAGATAATGCATTCTGATCAGCTCAAAAAAAGAAAAACTAAGCAATACCCAACTTGTTTTTTGCAGTAGTGGAATGTGGTGTGGAAATTATGCTTACTAGGTTTTTGTACTGTGTAGTTTCTCCTCCTTTTTATGTTACAACTGCAGTTGAAGCAATACTCTTGAGACTAGAGTGATCGCCTGTTTTTTCACATTAACACCCGCATGCACACAAAACAGCAGCATCTAAAAAAAAAGTTATATTGGCTGCTCAACGTGAGCTGCTTCAATACAGAAGTTCCAGAAGCAGATGGCACAGCAGCAATATTTTATCCAGGCTGTCTGATCTTTCAATCTGCTGTACTGTGTGGTTGCCCCGATATTCAATGTAAATAATGTATCAAGAATTGGAGGGTTACACGGGCATGTAAGACATGCTTGACGATTACAATTACGAACCTGCAACATATGTATTTATGTCATACATAAACTTTCCCAAGATTGTACCTGCTTTACCAAGTGCTGCAACATGCTACCCGCTACATATTCATTCATCAACTTGTCAAAATTACAGCTTGCCGCATGCGTAAAACAAGTGCTACATGAAGCAATGACCTTTCGTGCTGCACATTTCAATAAATGCTGCACGATCCACATGAGTAGTGCAAGCTACGTTGTCCTGCCTTTGTGAATAATATGCGCTGGAAGAATATGCATGCACTAATCGGCAAATGAACCTGCTTACGATTGACGTTAGCACTTACCATTCAACTCTCTTTCTACTGCACGGCTCTACTGTGAGTGCACCAAGAGGGTCTCGGCAGCGTTGTCCCTCAAGCGCTGCGCAATGTTAGTCTTGGCAGCAGCCTGACGATGCCTGCAGTTCTCGCACTTCCGCGGCCACTTTTCGTTTTCTGGGTTTTATCTTCATCGTATAACGGAGCTCCCAGGCCAAACCCAACACTTCATGTAGCAGTCGCTGCAATTCATCGTACTGTTCCTCGGTGACGGACCTAAAAACAAGTAGTAGACCAAGCGCGGGACCGATTGTACGTTTTTCTCTGCTAGAGGCGACGCAGAATCAATAGCAATCTACGCACAAATAAGAAAAGTCACTTACTTCGGCAGGTTCTCTCTGTCATCCTGTCGAAAGTAGCTAACCAGTAGCCCCACGCGATCTTAAATCGCGCGAAGCGCGCCCTCCCTGTGCAACGCTGCGATGACGTTTGTCAGAATTTCCCATATGCCGGCATTTTCAAATGAATTCGTGGCAACAACCTCCTGAAGTAGGACCAGGTCTTCATGTTTCCTAAAGTGCATCCGAGGCTTGCGCTTCACACATCAAGATTCAACAACGGAGGACGTTGACGGGCCAGCAGCACTGGGGGCAGCTATTTCGGTATCGCTAGACCCGCTAGCAGGGTTGCCAGATGACCATAACAAAAAATACCCAAATGTTCTCAAAATGTGGCCCAAAAATAGCCAAAGCGAAATTTTTCGCGAGAGATAAGTAGCCAAAAACACAACCAAAATATTTGATGGTGTGCTGCGGGTGCCTTATAGCTGGCGTCCAAATATCTCGGTGTATTTCTGGCTCCAAAATTACTTCCGCCGTATGCAACCACCACAACACTGCCGTCAAGATTTGCGTAAAGAATTCTATTGACAGCTGCCACTCAGACATGGATTTGGACACCACTTATTGTTACAATGAGCGGAAGGGTTATTTTTTTTATTTACTCATGACGATATTGGTATTTACTGAGCCACGTTATGACTTATCTGTAGTTCACGCATCGCTTTCACTGAAGCATCTTTCTATGAGTCGGGTAAAATATTTCCAGCTTCAACCCCATGGCAACTGGTCAACCAGAAGAAAGGGGGCTAACCGAGGGTCCTGTTTTTTTTTTTTTATTATTACTAGTCATATCACAAAAGCCAACAATGAAATCAAGGACAACATAGGGTAATTTACTTGTGCTTACTAATTGAATTAAAGGGATCGTTCCCCACCTGCGGCAAGTTGCTTTTTAATACACTTTCAATTCCAGTAAATAATTTATTTATTTGAATTAGTAAGTAGAAGTAATTTCTCTTATGTTGTCCTTGGTGGCATTGTTTTTTGGTTTCTTAAGATATGATAAAGAAAATCGGGAGCCTCGGTTAGCCCCCTGTCTTCTTGTTCAAAGACAAGTACGACACCTACATTACTATATTTAAGGATTATGTGCCTGTGGTGCCCCAGGGACACATGTCTGCTCCGGAGGATTGGCCAAGAGTGACCACAGATCATGTGGCGAAAATATAATTAAATCAAAGTAGGCAAATAAGAAAAAGTGACAGCAACTTTAGTATATGCTATGAAGGCAAAAGCCTGCGCGCTCACGAGACATTCATTAAATTACTTGACATTCTCAATGAGATACGTTACTTCTTATTGCTTGTCTTCTCGCGTCAAATTCCGTGGGTTTTAGTGCCCTAATTAACTTTACCTTTATTAACCGTGCCTTAATCAACATCAAAAGTAGTGGGCACGACTGCCACAAAAGGTCGTCGATTCGTATGCCCTAATGACCTTTATTCTATTTATGTGTGACTTCATTAACTTCGCCTTAATTAACACCAAAGGTCGTGCCTTCGACCATCAATGATGGCGCGATTCATTTTGGCGCCATTGAATTCTGGTCGCACCAAAGTTTGAGGGTTCGACTCCCACCAAAGCATTTGGGTTCGACCATCAATGGTGGCACCATCAATTTTGGTGCCACTGAATTTTGGTGCCATTGAATGTTTGTCGCGTTATTTGACACAACCAAAGGCCGAGTATTTGACTCCCACCAAAGGAGGTGGGTTCGTCTCCTCCCAATGATCGGGACTTCGACCATGAATGGTAGCGCCATCAATTTAAGCGCCATTAAATTTTGGCGCCATAGCGCCGGACTGTCACTTTTTTAATAACGACGCGCAACAGATTTTTCGACCCATGAGCCACCTATAGGGCTATCGCCTTAAAGATTCCGCTGAATTTATTAGGATATTTTAGTAAGATATATATCCATGTGCTTTAAGGATATTTATAAGCTGACATTAAATGTGGAGGTTTAATACACAGTTTTTCTTATTACGCAGAAGGCTTACTCGCACAATTATTTTTGTCGGCATACAATGGTTTACAAATATAAGTCCATTTGCTGGTACTCGCATTCGGCGCACACATAAACTTCGTATATAGAGGGTAATACATTTACATTTAGCCACTCATAATGCAACGTTGTCGTTGCTAGCATGAACCACTGCTCCCCCCCCCCCCCCCCCCTCACTGTTCTTTCTTATATGCACCTAGAAGTAGACGGTGTCACCGGAGCCATGCCTCGATAATTGCTTGTGGGAGGACAAGCCGCGGGCCCTTGTCAGAGGCGCACGAGCTGACATCGTGTGTAGGCCATGCTATTCATCTTCGTTCTGCGACGCTGACGTGAAAATGAGACGTCGTTTGGGCGAAGCGATTCTTTCTATGTGGCTAGTTGAAAATATAGCGAGCAAGCCTTTCGTTGAATGATTCACCATGATTCTCGAGCTCGGTGCGAATGAAGCGCTCAACAATTTTTTTTTTTGCGATATCAGATACGCACCATTAGCCTGCGTGAATTCGTATGAGATAGCGCCGTGCACCAATGAGCAACGATCGAAGAAGAAAAATGCAACAGAGTATGGCTGTATAGAAAACGACACAAATGGGATAAGATTTTGTTTCAACGTCTCTTTAATGTTGGCAGCCTTTGTACACCTCGACCGGAATGTCAGTGAATGAACAATTTCCGTGCATTGTAATATGGTGCTAACACATTTGAAATGACAATGACGTTAACGAGTTCTAGAGCGCGTGCGGAAACGCGTTCTCGAGAGGAGACATGGGTTACCTCATACGCTGTCACCATTAGATCGCTCGACGTCGCTCACAAAAGCAAACAGTCTCGTGATAGCTTACTTTTTTTCCGTCTCTCGATAAAAATCGTTGCCCATAGTGGCAATTGTTCTTGTTTTTTGGTAGCTTGACTATGAACAAGATTTTAGCGAAACGACTTACAGCGCCGGCTGGATATTGTGCACAATTGGATAATAACGGCTTTGTGTCACACAAAATATGGGGCACGTAGATACAACATTAAAAACCTCTTATGAAGGTCATCAGTTCCCTGCAAATGCTTTGCCATAGCTGCCACTTCACTGTGCCTTCGTGAATGGAATACATAGTGAGTTGCACGTATCGTATGTTTCGTTCATGTAGCGGACTATGCAGGCAAGCCTGTAGCTCGAATGAGTTGGATGGACTAAATTGCAAATTTCGGCACCAATTTTGTCGGTGGCTTCACCACAAACACATTGTCAATTGAGTAAGACAATATATAAACAGAAGGTCACATGACATCTTTAAAGTTAAAAAAGTATAAAAACAAAAGGGCGTGTTCTGCAATTTCTGCGAGTGCGCACAAGTCAATAAAGCACCAAAAATATAATCACTAAACAACGAAATCTTAAAAGTAAGAACACACACACACACACACACACACACACACACACACACACACACACACACACACACACACACACACACACACACACACACACACACACACACACACACACACACACACACACACACACACACACACACACACACACACACACACACACACACACACACACACACACACACACACACACGCGCGCGCGCGCGCGCGCGCAAATGCTAAATTCTAACACACCGCTGCATCATCGCATCACCGGCGAATGTACGCACAGGCTTGCACCTTCATATATTCGGCCTGCTAGACGCCATCTTCGAGCCTCCCTCGCCGCTTGCTCTAGTTTCTTGCCGCACACATCTTCCCCTTCCTTCCGCAGTTCCCCGTTCAACCGTAGAAATATCTGCCGAATGTCCGCTGCATACGTGTCGAATCTTCGAAAGGCGTTCTTTTAGGCAGCAACGCAACAGAAACACAAGGCTACAACCAAGGGCCGCACGCGTGCACTAGGAGGGCGGTCCTGGAAGCTATCTCTGTGGCTAAACAAAGAGAGGTTCCTGTTTCCTGAAAAAAAATACGGTACTGATATGGCAACAGGCGTAAAAGAACTGTTATTCCAGTTCGACACGACGGTGCTCGCCACGTGGTCTGTTTTGTGCACTTCGATGTTTTGATTTTGCTGTAAACATAAGAGACCATAGCATTATCTGCACTTTTTATTACGTCAAGGCGAGCCGTGTGAGCCAGTCACAGTAGGCTTGCCACATTTCTGTGTTACGGTTCTTTACTTTTACATTTTGATTTTCTCGAAGAAGCGCACAATACCCTTGGTGTCTTTTTTCATGATTGTTCTCCATGGGCTTTTTTTTTCGGCAGTTAGAAACTTTATCCCTGTATACAAACGCTTCAGATTCAATTCCAAGCTGTTTTTAGAATTTCTGTAGCCATGCGGATGTTTCAAGGGTTCCCGAGTATAGTAAGGCTATGTATGTGGCACGATGCCACTGAGGAACTTCCGTGCTTTTTCCCTCGGCCTTGGTTAATACTTTTCCGGCGGAAAAAATTGCGCACATATGAACAATACTTCGATCTTTTCTCTTTTATCTAGCTGTGAACAATGAGCATAACCAGTTGTGTGCGTTGCTCCATGTCGACACGGTGTGTTATTGTTGAAGATCATCTTCTATGTAGACAGAAGATTGAGTGTAATTTAATGGCGTAAAAGCAAGAGAAGAGAGAGATATAAACTTATTATGAGAGAAGAAGCCGGGATCTGGTTTCATGGCGTATAAATAAATGAATAAATATAGTTGACAAAACCAGCAGCTTTGTATCTTTAATTAGTAAACAGTGAGCTCCTTATTGGCGTCTTCCGCAGCCATGCCAATGTCTGTGCTGTTGAAGTAAGATCATAATATAACAGAAATGACTCTTGGCAAACGCAACAGATAAAAAAATGCAGTATAGCCATGGACAGGACAAGAGCAGGCTGTTCCCTGTCCTGCCCGTGTCTCTTTTTATCCCCCGCTTTCTAAATTTATTTCGTGTTATAAAACAACTCGCCCGGCAACACGTCTTGTTAGGCACCTGATTTTTGTGAGGAAGTAAGAAATAAATTCTTAGAAAGAAATGTGATAGGATCCAAAAAAATACATGGTCAACAGATTAGCTTGTCTTAGGGCTACTGCGATCTATCACCCGTATCAGTTCTGTGTTCTTCTCTTGCATGTGGCATAAATTAACGTGTGCACACGGAAATCAGGAAATGCAAGTAACAAATGACTTTCAAGTCATCAATTTCTATTTACGTTTAATCAGGGATCACAGACAAGTCCACCATCGAGTAGTTAACGAAGGACACGATATAACCTATCAGTGGTTGGCTAGTCACTGTGACATGCATGTCAATGATGAAGCGGGTGCAGCTGGCCGATCTTCCCATGACAGCGTCAACGGCGCGGCCATTCCTCTTTCGAGAGCCGACGCAAAGGAAAAAAAAAACTTTCCGCACCTGCGCGTACCATAACCTTGAATCAATAGAATACAGCCGACTTCACAAGTGTACGCCTTCATATCCCTAATTTGCAGCTCCGTATTCTGTCCGACCTTCCACGACGTGACTATACCCTCCTAGTCCGTCTATAGCTCGGAGTAGCATTTTCAAATCGGCACTCTTTTCTGATGGCGTAGCCAACAGCCCACGTGTTGGCTTCTGCGGGTGCAGCGAAACAATCGCGAACCTTCTTTGCTAGTGCCGTCGCTTCAACCCGCCAATAGCTGCCCTCTCAGCCACGCTAGACCTACTGGAGTAGTACCCAAACACGGAAATGAAAATGAAAATTGGAGAATGGCCTACACGAACATAAGCGCAAGCGGTATGAAGGTACTGCTGCGTTATTTAAAAGACGCCAGATTGTGGGACAGCGCTCACAGAGACTGTTCCGCATTGTGTGCGTGCTTTATTTTTATTTTTCTCTCCATCTATCGCATCTCTCTTCCCCTTTCCCTCTACAGAATAACCAACCGGAGATATCTTCTGGTTAACCTCCCTGTGCTGCCCTTGCCCCACCCTCTCTCTCTCTCTCTCTCTCTATATATATATATATATATATATATATATATATATATATATATATATATATATATATATACAGAGCAATCACAAATGCTCATGTAACATAGAAATGAAACAGGAAACCATAAAAGAAATAACTCTATTCTCCCAATATCAACAAATATATTGACATCACTAACACTTTGTGTGAACTTTTGCGGCGTTTACGTGGCAAGAAAACTTCGATTAGTCAAAGGGGCCAATCTGTGCTGAAGATAACCTTAAAAATTATATAACCGATGTTGTCAGAAACTGAGTTGTAATGCGTGAGTTGCTGAGATAGTCCCGGCAAATCTGAGCGATAATGAACCGCAAAGTAAATTAAATCCCCCAGGCGTGCGCATTTACTCTGGGAGATCGACACAAATTATACCACATTTCGTCACACCATCCAATATCATTTACGCTTATGATGCGCCGAAGTTTCAGTTGAACTTTTAATGTTCCAACGAAGGCTTTTACAACATTTATACGTCTTTACTTAAACTAGTACAAGTGTAGGTAATTTCTTCAATTATTGTAGTCATTCTTCTAGGAGACCAGCTCAATATTTAATTAGTCGGAGCATTCAACAAGTTATTACAAATTTTCAGTAACCTGTCATCCATGTTCTCCTTCCTTAAATCAATATCCCAAGCGTCCCGCCACAATTTATTACGCGGCACTTTTTGTTTTAATTATATGTTTGTCTAGGAGACATTGGCATAATGGGTGATGTCCGCTACACTGATTTCTAGGCCAACGGCACCTAACAGGCAGAAACGGGCTCAAACAAGCAAACAAGGCCTAACATTACAAGTGTAAATGAGTCACAACGTGCTAACGCATAATTCACATAAAGTACAAATTAGCACATTTTACATTGTAACGCACACAATTTGCGTAGCAGGTAGTGTCACATCGTATTAAAAAATACCGTAAAATAACATCGACATAATTATAGCACAATCGCTTGCAGTTCGCATGTTGTTCAAGAAAGAGAAGTCTGCAATAAAATATATAAAATGTTAAACCGCCTCTCAAAAGGTCAAGATCAAGGTACATTTTCCATAAACCTTGACCACTAAGCTTGTTTTTCTTGTTTACCTGCACTGACGTTCCTCACCTCCTTACTAATATTGGGTCTGCCCATTTATTCACGTAGAAAAACAAACATTCTTGCCCTTATGTGGCGACGTCTAAGGCATTGTATGGTGGTGGTGGTGAAAAGCTCTTATTCCATCATAAGGAGAGGTGTGGACCCCCTAGTGGGGACCCACATACTAGGCGGTGTCCCTAATCTGGGACCCCATTGATCAAAGCCACCGTCCTCGCTCTCTCGACCATGGCCCTTTGGGCCTGAAGGTTTGAGCAGCCTATCATGGCCGCCTTCCAGTCCTCTCGTGTAGGGTTGGCATTGGCGGTTAAGGCTGAATTTCACTGGCAGGCCCATACCATGCGCTAGGTATCTGCTACCTCGCCACAGTGCTGGCAGCTGCCGGTGACCATAGGGTCAAAGTGTTTCATAATAAGCGATCGAGGCAGAAAGCTGGGCTAGTTGGTGTGACATCATTAATCAAAAGACTAGCGCAAATAACAGGGACACAGACGGAGGAAGAGACAGGACGAGTTATTTGCGCTAGTCTTGTGATTAATGTTTCATAATAGCCGGGCGAAAAGTCTCAGTAGCATGCGTTCGTTCGCCTTAACGAGCCCCTTAGCGGGCATAAGCTATTGGTGATGACTATCTTTATAGTAATCTAGAATTTATATAAATATGGTGATGAGTTGGCCTTCATCCTAGTCAGTAGAGTCTGTGGGAAGTACCCGGGAGATGAGTGCTCGGGCGGCCGCATTCGGGGCCTCATTTCCCTCTCGACTCTGGTGACCAGGAGTGCAGACAATATGTTTTGTCGGAGGATCTAATTTCTTCATGCTCCAGCGCAATATTATTTCTGCCAGAGGTGTGATTCATCCGGCCGCGTAATTACGGCACGCCCCTTGCGAGTCCGTAATGATATGTTTGCAAGCAGCCAGGGTAATGGACACTTCTTCCGCCTGTGTTGGGCCAGGAGCTCTGTAAACGAGCCCGTCCACATGTCGTTGTTGGAGAATTACTGCAGCCGTGTACCATCCCCTGCGGCTTGGGCAAATGAATATCTCCTTGGGTGGTTAAGAGCTGTAAACTTCCTGATGCACTTCGCTCCGCTCAGCATAATTATGGCAGAAGCAAAAGCCTCACATGGTAACACATATTATTTTCAGAATCGAGTGTCTGCTCTCTTTTTGCGCCCTTTGAACCTTTTGTGAATGGCGATGCAAGGCTACAATAAATTAGAAACCAGGAAGCATGCATTCTACAATTCGCGGAGCTTCCACAATTTTCTTTCCTGTAAATCATGTTTTTTTGCACCACTACAATTGAAGAGGCGAAGAAGTGGCTACGAATAGTTTCAAGATATCGAGAGCAGAAGGAAACCAAAAAATCCTAGATTGTTTGATCATGCCCCGTGCATTTGTATGTAGAGTATGCGTAATCAGTTTGATGAATCGTAATGACGCGATCAGAAGACAAATTTCTAGGCGCTTGCAGGGATAGAGAAGAAGCACGGCGCCAGATTTTTTAATCGGGGGATCGTTGGTTTTTAACATTGACTCCAAATAGATTCCAATATTGGTTCTCTACAATAACGCGTACATTTCTACAACACATCATTTGTTCCTAAGGCTGTGCTACTCCTTTCTTTTTTCTGTGGCTTCAAGATATGTTCTAAAGAACTGCCTGAATTTTGAGCACTAAAACGCAGTTAGTTGTTAATTTGCGTCATTCAAGCATTCTCACGTGAACCGGATACATCAGTTCAATATAAATATGTTTCTCTAGTTGTACTGCTGGCTTCACTTTTGTTGCTCCGCTGGTTTTTAGTATTTGTGAAATTAATTTTTTATTAAGCGCAGCTCTTAATGGGCCGTTCCTGCGGCGAGCCTCAGCGTCCGCGGCATCAGCGTAATCGAGCGAACGAGCACAGCAACAAAAAACGAAAAAGTGACCGCGGGGCGGCAGATGAAAGACGCGAGCCGCGAATGGCGGACGCCAATTATTATTTGAGAAATTAATTTTTTGCCTTAGTAAATCGCAAAATGAAAACACCTATATAGCTCCGCTCAAATTTCGCATTAGGCAGCATCGTAATCGTGGGTAATTTTTCTTTTTTTTTTACATTGTACGCATGGCTGAACTCGAATATTTTACCGGCTGTATAAGGCCAGTAAAATAGATTTCCTTCCATACGGAATGCTCAAAATCAAAATATTATTACGATATGCTCAAGCGATGCTCAAGAAATGAGCCGCCGCGAGAACGACGACGAAGTTGGTCGGTGCGCTTGGCGCGAGCGAGTGTCAGCCTGGCTGCCTGGCTCCAGTGTAAATAGCCTGTAAATAGCCTCATCTGTCTGTGTCTTTCCGCACGCAACATTCTGGTGGAGGTGCGGGGTATCGATCCCCGTACCAAACTTGTGGCACGTTTTTTATCATTCACGTTCAGCTTTAATTAGCGGGTCAGGTTGCTTGGCAATCTTTCATGCGGCCATACGCAGCCGCTTTTCATTACGACGGTATGGAAAGCAAGCCCTATAATTTTCAATAAACATTTAGTTTTTCGCACGGATGAACTGCGTCAAAAATGTGCTCGTGAGCCGCAACTTCGTATTTGCAATACTAAAACGTTGTTCCTTCCTTACTCCTTGCCATCACATACCGATATTGTAGAGAATATATTTACGTGGGATATGAACCTGGAACATTGTTTTCAGAAGAGCGGGCTTTAATTTAATGGTTATGAACAAAATGCATGGTAGTCTCTAGCTCCGTCGATGTCAACATAGTTTCACGGATCTATTGCACAAAACATGCATCTCATTCGCTGTTATCTATATCACGATAGTTATGCAAGTTCTCACTTTTCAGAAACCATAAGTTTTATTGCAATAGCAATTATATGGACACTCCAGGCGCATTTCTGCCATAGCCGCAGTTCCGTACGAGTGAAACCTTGTGAGGGTGAACCCATAGAGTATGGTGAACCGGCGAACGCGGTTCAATCTCGCGCGCACGAGCGAGGAACGCCGCCCACATGCGTGTCCTCTCCTGTGGCGTGCGAGGCAGGGGGGGTCAGATGAGGGAGGAGGGACGTTCTTCACCGGTGGCTGCTAGGGTGCCTCGATGTCCTCCTCGCCCGCCGCTCTGTACAGAGTGGACACAACCGCGGCGTCTACTACGGCGTTGGCCACGCGAATCGCGAACGCCGTAGTAGGCGCCTTTGGCGGACGCTGTAGGGACGCGTTGCCGGCGCTCGTGTGTTGAAAGCGATCTGTGACGTGGCCAAAGTGCACGCCCGCGCGGACCTCATCTTCAAAGCGATCTGTGACGTTTGCAGAGGGCACCTAGTACCGATACCTTTGTATGCGTTGTGCTTTCGGCGTTTCGTTTGCGTTGAAGCGACAGATGCACAAAGGTCAATTCGCTCGCGGCTGCTACCGTGATTCCTACCGTTTTCACAGACAGTTCCAGCTGTCATCGAGCGAGTTCTGTTCATGTTTCCCTGTGCACGCGTGACACCATGCTGGCTAATTTAGTTAAAACATGTTGACCGGCTAATTGTTTTGAATCCATGATAGAAAGTGTTAGCGTGGCTGAACAAGGACGTAGAAAGAAGCAGACGCACAAAGACAGCGCGGTCTCTGTGCTTCTGTTTCCTCCTACGTCCTCGTTGAGTCGCGCTTACACATTCTATCATTCTCAACTTAGTAAGCGAACGTTTACTAGTTTATACGCCCGATAAAACTGCTATCCTTACTTCGTACAGCTATCTACTAATTTGCTATTGCGAGCGGCGCTTCGCCTTTCGGGTGGAACTGCGAATTTTTTGTAAACGAGAGGTAGTTTCAAAAGTTGCTGCAGCTTCGATAGCACCTTACTTGCATAGCTACAAACGAACTGTTTGTTGTTTGAAGCTGTCAACTGGTGAAATACAAGTTCCCGGCTTTCATTTGTGAAAAGCAGTTGTCATCCATGTATGTATGTATGTATACTGAAAGTACTGCCTCATACTACTCCAGGTTTTATGACACCTAGCTAAATGGCCCGGGCCATTCGCACGCTTATTGGTCGTCCGGGAAATGGCTGCACGCCCAGCGAATGACTCCTTTAGATGAGTGCAATCAAGTGTCATGTGACAAGCGGTATAGACAAGTAGCACAAAGCTCACGCTGTAGGGAAAGTACATATGATTTGTCAGTAAACGAACTTGTGGAATCTGGAGAACCATGCGGAATGATGAGCGCAGAAATTGAAGAGAGCAAGATATCGGTTGTAGAGGCTTTCATTCCGCAAGGAACAATTACGATGGCGGCGACACCAACACGATGATTAATGAACGAACGAATGAATGAATTCTCTAAAATGAATTGGCACCGTGTCGTGTCAAGGCTTTCTCGGAGGTAATGGGATGGTGAACAGGGCTAATAGCTTCTCACCCATCCTGAGGAGCATAGCAAGAAAAATTAGGCTCAAAACAGAGGAAAACGTCTTATTGTTTCGGAACCCAGTACCAGCGAAACACTTCGCATTGTGGCACATGATTGTATATCCTCATTTGGCAATGTTATTTTCACAGCGTTCATTGAGATCGTAGTGTAAGCTCAGTGTGTCGGTGCTCCTCGGAAATCCGGCATCTCGCCTATGTTGAAGCAAAATGTCGAGGAGCCACCCTGGAAGAGCCAGTGGTAGCTTGCAAGAGCATTAGGGTGTTCCAAGATGCATCTGTTGAAATTTGCGCATCTAGGCTACGCAGAACTGTGTACCACCTGTTTATGAAGAGTTATGAAGAGTTATGAAAACCGGAGCGGGGTTGATCCTACTAATTCATTCATTGAATTATTCGTTCATATTGTCTCCCATGGCTAAGCCGCGCATTTGTTATGGGAGGCCCATGGCAGTGAGGCTATGTAATAATTATTAGCACCGGAAGTTGCTGGTAGCCACACAATGCGACACACCAGCACGCACTGTGGCACAAGATTGCATAAGTTAGAGCAAAACGTTTGCAAAGTGGCGTTCTAGTGTCGTTCCACCACCCGAATTCACCCGCCAAGGACGGTAGTCGAACTGGCCATAATTACAGAGAAGCAACGAGCATAACATCGCTCCTTCAATGTTAGGCAGAAATCGGGGCGAGCCCTTTCGTTTCTTTAATCCATTGGCATCTGTGGTCTTTGCGCATGGTCAGTATGGTTCCCGCTCGGTGGGTCATCGGTGCCGCAGGCGAGGCACACGAATCTTCACGACAAGCTTGCAAACGTTCTGCAAACGCTTTCTGTTCGCCGCTTAATGATAATCACGGTAGAGTGCCTACCTACAGGGCGACGGTGTGAATACAGGTAACAACAAGGGAAGGGCGGGTGTTGAAGATGAGTTCGCCCTTTTGTTGCTCAAGCATGCAGACCTTGTTCGCCTCCAAGGAGTTACAGCTCGCATTACCCCGCTCTCCTGGAGAGAACGTTTCACAGAATGACTGAAGGTTCCTTCCATCCATGGAAGCAAAGGAGAATGGAGGAAGGAAATGAGGGGGAGGGGGGACTCGGCGTGCAATCGATTCCCAATAAGGATGAAATCAGTGTCCGGAAGCGTCATTGTACGCCGATATCACTGGCTGTCTCGCTTAGTGTTTCTATCGGAAGCCGGAAAGGCTCACAGGAAAGATATCCTGGCGGTACTGTTGAAAACAAAGAGGCTAAAAGGCTTCGCCTCTGGCTCTTAGCTCGCGTATTGTTCAGCAGCCCAAAGAGAAGAATCTCGATTCAATCAGTGCTTCTGCGATATCTACTGCCGTGGCACTTGGGTGGTCTATCGTTCGGGCCCCCCTTTTATTACGTGGCTGTTCCCTTCCTTGATTGCTCGCGTTTGTTCTCTACCGTCTCGGATAAATACCTAAAGGCCCTGCGACGACTGGCTGTGAATGGAGCAGGCTTATACAATGTGCAATGAAAGGAGTACTGATTTCGCCTCTCCTGCCATTGTACTTCGTTTTCCTATAGAGCAGCAGCTGAAATATTAGTAAAGCTAACTAATGTCATCAAACACGACTTTTCTAACATCCTTCTCGATTTTCTTTGGTACCCGCACCTCTGCAGAGCAGTTACCTGCCTGTGTTATAACGTAAACGGCATCAGATGTGCACCGCATTTCGGAACTATAGTTTGCCTTGCGCGGGTCCCGGAAATAATCTTGCTTTGCTGATTGGCTTTCCTTTTGTTATTCTAATTTCTGGTTATTACATTATTAATGTATATCATATATTATAACGACGAAATATTTTAACTTCGAAAATTACACAATTTTGTACAGATACACGGAAGAACACTTTTCGCATGGTGGACAGATTTTGCTCGGGTAGTCGCCCAAAAATGCGTACGCATTAAGAGGAGCCCCGCGTGAGCGGGGAGTTCGAGGAGAAATCATCACCGCGCTGGCGCAGCAGCATTTGGGGCTGTCTATCAGACTTCGGAAAACCTCTTCGACACGGAACTTGCCATGCCCGCTTCCGAGCGTTCGCTGGGAAAAGGGCCAGCTGACAGGGGCCCCTGATGGAAGTGCGCACATATCAGTGCTCCCTGTGTCTGTTAAAAGAAAGAAAAACGAAATGTGCCAACGCACCTATTGCAAAATAAAATTAAGTAGCTCGAGGCAGTGCAAAAGTCCGCGCCCCCTCTTTGTAATTCAGAACATGTTATGTGCTCCCGAAACAAAGTGGAATGCTGAATTGTGACGTACTCTACCTCACCGCTCCCCCCCGCCCCCCGTTTTTTTTTGTTTCTTTTGTTGAGAGAGCCGATGAATTTCGTAAAAAGCAGCGCGTATGTTGCCGTCTTAAGTGCGCCAAGGTTTGTTTCTTATATTATTTGTTCTGAAAGTTCTAAATGGCAAGTTTTCCTGTTTCATGTCAGTGGTGTATAGTATTATAACACGACGAAAATAAAAGTGAACGAGGGGTGTTATTTGGAGACGTTGCAACCAGGGAAACTAACGTTCGCTAAAATAGCAATTTTTGAAAAACAGGAGAGAAGTAACTCGTTCCCTTTGCTGTCAGTCGCCGTGATAAACGTGCAAATTTTTTTGTGCAAACTATATTTAACAGACAACGCTGAGTGGAGTAGTTTTCTGAGCTATTCGCAGGAAGTATAACAGACTGTCCTCAATGATTTAATATCACTGAAATCGAAGCAACACTATTCGCTGTGAGCATGTGTCTGAAAGGTAGTCAGATAAAGTTGTAAAAAAAAGAAATATCGTAACACAGTGCATTCTTATCTTTTCCCTCATCAATTTTTGCCTTTCATAACTGTTAAGTAGCGTCTCGGAGGAAGTTTCTTGCACGCAAATTGCGGGGAAGTTCACTGTTATGTTTCTGTTAAAGCCCGGCACTTGTACATGTGTGCGTGCGCGCCTTTTACTGGAATACTCAAGACGAAGAATATGCAACAAAATACGTTGCAGCACTAGGGAATTGATACAATATGTCTGTACATTTAATTTCAGCTTTCACGGTACGGCAGAAACTGATTGTCCTCGTGACTGCGTGAAGAGGTTTCTTTTTCTTTCAATTCGAGAGACGCGTGTTCACATCCTACATTTTATATTTTTTATGTTCCTATTTTCTCACGCGTTCGGAACGAATAATGAGATGACGAGAGAAGTTGGCGCATTTGATTTATACCGACAGTGTTTGATTTTACTTTTGCTGTATTTCGAGCGCTTCCGTCCAGAAATCATTGGCTCGAAAGTATTTGTGAAGTTTTCTGCCCTTGCTTGAAGTAATGCTCGTCAAATCATGCTTGTGAAATAAAAAAGTATCCCTGTCATTGCTTCGATCTCTCCATTGAAATGTTTCCTGAAAAAACACATCTACAGTAAGAATTGGACGATCGACGAGGTGCTATCATTTCTTTCTGCATCCCTGAGAGCGCACGACAGCCTCTACCTCACGTTCACATCATTACGATCGCCTGCAGCCTCCGTCCCTTCGTAGGGAGCCACAGCCCCTACGAAGCACGGAGAGTGCGGTCTGCCGCCGTTCGCTACGTCCTAATAGGTGCGCCAGTCGGCAGCAATTATGTCTCACCGCTGGACCGTCGTCCGACGCAAACGGTGGCTCCCCTTAGAGCCCTGTAGCATCGACCAGCGTCCACTTACAGAGGCCTCCTGTTTCATTTATGTTTGTACCGCGTTATTGCCTCTGCTCCGCCCACCTTCTTCCGGTGCTTCGCAGTTTGGCTGTAGACCGAGTATACACAGAGGCACCGTGAAGAAAAGCTCGGCGTATTTACTCCTGAACGGAAATATGGCCGTCGCATTTCTTCTTAAAAAGCGGAAGTTAACGTCAGCGAAGCACGACTCTCCGTCTGTCGTTTACGGCGTCTTCGTTGTTAGAAGAGCAGAGGTAGCGTATCATTGGCAGCAAGTGTCGGCATTCATTTAGGAAGTGAAAAAGAAATGCATGCGAGAAGAATGCGAATGTTAGATTCTTCCGTCTTTTGTCGTTGTGACGCCACTTGAAGAGTGGATGGCTGGGCGGCTGTCTGAGGATCAGCTTGAATTAACTGATTTGATCGATCGATTGACTGAATAATCGACTGATTGACGTTTTTCGCCTAGAAGCCGCGCATTTGTTATGGGAGGCCCATGACAATGAGGCTACGTAATAATCATTAGCACCGGAA
Source organism: Dermacentor andersoni (assembly GCF_023375885.2). Lineage (NCBI taxonomy): Eukaryota > Metazoa > Arthropoda > Arachnida > Ixodida > Ixodidae > Dermacentor > Dermacentor andersoni. The sequence continues at coordinate 136,359,698 of NC_092818.1, forward strand.
GTTGCTGATAGCCGCACAATGTGACACAACAGCACGCACTGTGGCACAAGATTGCATAAGTTAGAGCAAAATGGGAAGCTTCAAATGGGAAGCTTCCTATAGTTGAGAGGTATGGAACAATTTCACACTTTAGAAAATAACTTTTTGACCACTAGTGTTTCAAAGCACGTATCAACAGTGTTTGCACTATTTCATCATTTCGTTTCCACTCTAATGAGGCACGCAGTAGCCACTAATACACAAGGCAGTCGCGGCCTGTGCGGCCGAGGGTGAGACCATATTTGGGGGAAAGAATCTGTCTCCATTTTGTACATCGCGTTCCTCGGTATCTGGAGGCCTCTAAACTGGTAGTGACTTACCTACGTACTACAGACAACAACTTAAATGCCTGCTGTAATTTAGAAATATTGCAGCCATTTAGGATCGTATCAACTGACGCAAGAAAGGGGCACTTGCAGATCGACGGGACAGGTATTCGTCCTGCAGTGGACATAAATAGACTGACGTAATGATGACGATAATAATGACGAACTGAAGAATATGTCTGCCATTTAGTGTTTTGCTCCTACAAAAAGCATCACAACACTGTTTGAATGAGCTACCGCGTTTGTCGCTGCCAGTGGACGAGCTGAAAGTGTTCACCACACCATATTTGTCGGACTTTACCTTGTCCACCTTCTATTGTGTGTGTTGATATTTTTTCCCATCTCCCTCTCTTTGTCTGTGAGTTCTTCTCTTCTTTTTCTTTCTGTCTCCCTTTGCCCCTTCCCTACTGCAGCGTAGCAAACTGTATGTCTATCTTCCGGTTAACCTTGATGTCTTTCGCACCTCATTTATGTCTCTTTAAGCGACGAAGTACTACATACGTGCGTCAATAGCTGCGTTTATATGAATGTGGTGCCAGTGCATAGGGTTTCCTAGGGCATATTCTTAATTTAATGCACCAGTGTTGAGATATCGGACATCAAACATTGCGTGATGGTATCCGAACAAAGCTGCACCCGTTCTTATTGAGTCTGCCTCACGTGTGAGTGGGTGATAGCAACCGCAAGGAGTCCGGCTTTTACTCCCTACCCCTTCATCTGCTTACTATTTCAACACATTCACTAGAGTTGACATGATCTACTCATTCAAGAAGCCGCAACTGGCGCATTAACGCGATGCGTCTTCCTAGCACATCATCCCCGTTTACACTAACGCGATGAGGTAAAGGTAAGGTACGATGCGCTACTGTCGCATACATGGGAACGCGGCTGGTGTGTAGATGTGCGCCACGTGACAGCTCGGTCACATCATCGTTTGCATTAGGAAGCGCGTTCAAATTAGCAGCCGCGTACTCAGTAACACAACACCACAAATGCCTAACTGTTAATTACTGAGCTGCACGACGCGAGAAAGGCAGCAATGTCGGCCCAAATGAGAAATAACGTCGCCCTAATGACGGAACGACGTCATTAAGCGACGAACGCAGCGCTCGCTAGGGCCACGCACCCGATCCCGCTCGAGCATCCCAGCCGAAGCGGTGGGAGGGGGGAAGAGGGGGGAGGAGGGGAAGAGGGGGGAGGGTCCCTGAATGACGCGTACAGAATGACAGCACCGTCCTGTCAGCCACGTCGGAGCTACAGCAAGCGGACACCAGCAATGTGCAGCGCAATCTCAGTTCTAAATATGCACTAACTAGCCCTCGTCAAGGTCTTACTAATCTGGAAACATTGCGCCCCAAAACGCGACCTGACACTTCCCGCCATCCGTGCCAGCGTCTCTTCTTGCCGGCTTTGTTCCCAGCATTCTTGCCCTCTCCTACGGCCAGCTCATCTGTCATCGCAGCACCCGGTTACCCGCATAAGTTGTGTCGAGCGGAGCATTGTTGTGGTATGACTCGCATACGGAAGACTTCAGCGTTAAAGGTGTACACACGCTGACGAACCTCGGCGTATGTATGGGGTGTGCGCATTCTCCAGGAAGCAACGCCGGTTGAGTATACCCAAAGTACGATGACGGAAAAAAGATTTGCCAAACCTGTTCAACGTCGAGTTGCACGCAAGTAAGTCATTTTGTGATGCTGTCATTGAAGAGAGCCGTACGCCGGCACTTCTGCAGCGGAAGTACATATAGGTTTACGTATAATTAAGCCGATTTGTTATATGTGTGCATACCGCATATTGATTAGTTATTATGCTTGTTTTACGGTTTCTGTGTTGTCCTTTTGCTTGACGTTTGCTCGTCAGAGACCAGCAATAAATAAACAAACAAATAAATAAATAAATAAATAAATAAATAAATAAATAAATAAATTGCTGCCCTGAGTGGCAGCTGGTGTACAAGATAGCTGCGCCAACCAAAATTGAGCCTTGAACTACGGACCCCATCCTCTTGGCCAGGAGAACTAACGACTAGTTATTGTATAAAGGTTATAAGCAGGGATAAGATGCCTCAGAAAACCTGGTCAACGTTTCGATAAGAGCTCCTATCATCGTCAAATACGGCCTCGTCATTCTCGGCAGGTTAGCTTTAATGGGTTAGTAGTGTGACGTCACGTGCGGTCGCTGCCGGTGGTGGCTGACTCTAAACGGGGCGACTGAAAAGAAAATGCGTGATGTCGTTTGACGTCTCCAGATGTGGTTTCTAAGACGAGGGGACAAGAGTGGGAAATTGGATAGGTGGCAGAAAAAATAAAGAGAAAAAAGAAAGAAGAAAGAGAAGGACCTAGGGGATGGGGTGTTGGAGAAGCGAGAGGTTTGGGAGCCTTTATTAGAGGTGTCGTAGGCGGCGTGAGTTTGCGGCTTAAGAAGAGCCGGTCAGTGTGCCAGTAACAAAAAGATACGAGTTGAAAGAGTGACTTGAGTAGCGTAGCAGCAATGCGACGCGTATTGTTGGGGCTGTTAGGATGGCGGCACAGAGTTTATGGGCAATGGAAAGGGTAGTTGGAAGGCAGCAGCTTTTGTCTTTCAAGGGACGTTAGCCTCAGTACTGCGTAGGCATCGTCATGGCGGTATACATAAGTGGCGCGACCCTGTCTGGCGGAGGCGACAAAAACGGTATCCTGTTGTCTGGGACTTTCGAACGTGTTGGTGTGGGTTTGAAAAGAAGCAAACAAGGAAAAAGAAATACAAGAAGGCAAGAAAAAAAAAAGCGGAGGAACAAATAGGAGGTCGACAGCAGAAGAAACGGGAGGGGGCAGGTATGAAGGGGAAAAGGTTCGTAGGGTTGATATATGAGTAAAAGCGCGGAAGAGAATAATAAATGGAGCGTTAGGGGAGGGGCAAGGAAGAACTGGAAATTGAGGAATAGGTGAGGTTGAGGAATCAAGGTTACCTGGTGGCATAACATGTTTTGTGCCTTTGTTAATGATATGAGACTTTCAGGTTCAGGCTACAGCTTTTAGAGATTCTCAGTTGCCACGTGACAAATTGATCCCCGTTGGGTGTAGGCATTTAAACTTGTGTCTGAGATATGATTCTGTATATTTCCTTTCGAGAGGTGAAAGGAAATTGGTTTGTAGTATTTATAGCCTTGCTTTATCGACTATATGGCCATGTTCGTTCATGTGGCTGGCTCTTTAGGCAAATTACGTTTCCTATCAGCGCGATGGATGTTGAGTCCGGTATGGATTTGTTGCCCAGCCTTTCCTATGTATTATTTGTTACAAGCGCCAAATTATAGAGCGTAGACTACGTTGTTTGACGTGAAAGTGAAATTCGAAGTTACTTTGTGGAGGTAATCAGATGGTGTACTTTTTCCTGTAGTAGTAGATTGAATACGTTTGCATCTAGAGCACCTGGAGCGGCCACAGGGACCGGATGTTGGCATCCCTGGTATATATTCAATAGAGCAATATATTCGGTCATTCGGCCATATATTCGACATAGCAAGGCTCTAAATACTACAAACAAATTTCCGTTAATGTCGCAGAGGAAATGTATAGAATCATACTTCATACAAAAGTTTAAATGCCTACACCCGATGTCGATGAATTTGGCACGTGACCACTTGTAATCGCTAAAAGCTGTAACTTGAACCTTAAACTCTCATATCATTAACAAAGGCACAAAACGCGTTATGCCAGCAGCTAACCTCGATTCTCAGCCTCCCCTATTTCTCCATTTCCAGTTCTTCTCTGCCTCTCCCCTAACACACAACTGATCATTTTCCTAATAGGGATAGCCAACAGGGCGGCGTGCAACTCGCTCGGGTGCGATGAGACTCAAGAGCATCTTCGCTGCCGCTGCCCATCCTTTGACACTCAACGACTTACTCTACAAGCTAAAATCGACCTGCTAGATAATAGAGCGCGCTTGGAAGAAAAGATGCTTGGACCATGGCCTATGCGTTCTCGCATGCAAAAGGCCACAAAAGCCCTTCAGCACTTCGTGAAGGATACTGGATTGTATGAACGCCTGTGACAGTGAAGATATCTCTACGACTGACTGTGAATGAGAGTATTGATTTTCGTTTCTCTCCTTACTAATTCTTACCCTTTCCCCTCCCCAAGTGTAGGGCAGCCAACCGGGCACGTCCCTGGTTAACTTCCCTACCTGTCGTTCTTCGTCTCTTTCTCTCTCTCTCTCTCTTCCACGCTTTTACGCATATATCAACCCTACGAGCCTATTCCCATGTATACTTGCCCCCTCCCGTTTTTCTTGGGCCACCCTTTGATATGGTATTCTGTTTTTTCTTTCCTTCTGGTATTTCTTTCTGGTATTTGTTTCTTGTTCTTTTTTATTTTTTTATTTTAAAGGCCCTTACTGACACATTCCTGAGCCCCAGACAAGAGGATACCTTTTTCAGCGCCTCCACAACACAGGGTAGCGGCACTTATGTATACCGCCATGACGACGCGTACGCCGAACTACTGAGGCTAACGTCTCTTGAAAGACAAAGCGCTGCTGCCTTCCAACTACCCTATCCATTGCCCCCGGACTCCGTATGGCCACATATCAGCTTTAACATCACTCGACGCATTGCTGCTACGCTACTCAAGACATCCTTTCAACTCGTGTCTTTTTGTTACTCGCACGCTAACCCGAATTTTCTTAAACCGCAAACGCACGCCGCCTATGACACCTATGAAGGCTCCCTAACCTCTCGCTCCCACAACTACTCACACTCATATTTACTTCTCTTTTCTTTTTTCTTTTTCAGCCGCCTTCCCACTTTGCCGCTCTTGTCCCCTCGTCTTAGAGACCAGGTCTAGGAATGTCAAACGACAGCGCTCATTTTCTTATCAGTCGTTCTCTCTCCAGCCAGTCGACAATAACCGCACGTGACGTCACTCCACTAACCCGTTAAAACTAACCTGCCTAGGATGATGAGGCCGCCTTTGAAGAAGATAGGTCCTCCTATCGAAACCTTGGCCAGACTTTCTGAGGCACCTTATCCCTTTTCGGAACCCTTATACTACGGGTGCTTCTCCATCTGTCTGCCCCCGTTTTGATTTTGGTTAATGACTGAATAAAGCTTTCAAGTAATAGCACTACTATACCAGCAGAAGCCACGGTCAGCAAAGTACGGAGGGGCTTGCCAAGTAAGCTCCACTTTAAAATTGTGATGGAAGCATGTTTTCATATGGTAAGATATGTTTCTTTGACGTTTATTTCGTTCTCACCGGCAGCAAATATCAAATGAAGTGAGCGATATTTACTTTCACCGTGAAGACACAGTTTGAAAAGCCTGCAATATGAGAGGTACAATTAGAATTCAAAACCGAGCACTCTTCGTATTAACTTTAACTTTGCCATGAGAAGCCATTGCAAAGGCTTTCACTCCTACATAGCAGTTTTATTCGAAAGAGCATATCCAATAGTTTTCTGTGGATAGGCAGTTCACACTTCTTAAGCGCTTGAAGACGCGGGTTTCTACGCATTTACATCGTTCAATGAAGCACTGACAAATGTACAAGTGAACAATACGTAGCCTCCCTGTGTAGTAAAATTCACAAAGCTCGGCGTTTTCCAGTGCTCAGACCTGTGGGAACGTTATAGCCCGTACAACTTAGTATGGCACATATGTAATATTGTTCTTCCATTGCATCATCACCATCTAACGTGTTACGAATCTGGGACTTTGGAAATTGTTGAGTAGACCGTAAATATGGTCACTTTGGCGCAAACAAGGAAGAACAGAAGGGAACAAGGGGAGCGCCAACTTTCGACTGCTTATTCTGTATTGTATAACATGCAATATATACACGCAGGCGAATGCGCAACATAAAAAGAGCTGCAATCACGCAACACCCTAATCACAGCCAGCTATCACAAAAACCTTCTTTCTGTATGCATAAGTAAAACTGATGTGTCGCTAATACAAGACGAACCTCGCTCTTTAATATGAAACGCCTCGAACAATTCACGTGCCGTGGTATCCCTGGTTCTTCTAAGAATCCTTATCTTGTCCAGTCGCGGCTCACACGGATGCGAATTGCAGTGCTTAGGCCAATGTGGCCCTTCTTTAACTTTCAGTGACAGCTCATATTCCCGCGAACGCTCATTTGCGCATTGTGACGAATCGCTCATTTACGCAACGCTCGCTTATGCATTGGCGATTCGAGACTTGCCGAGCAAGACTCATCTCCTTCTATAATTACTTTGTTTAGCATAAAACGACGGACACAAGAAAGACGACCAGGATAAGGCGCTACTCTCAACTGACATCATTTTATGGCGTTACTCCTTTAAAGGGAGCAGAATCTAGAAGAACATGCGCAGTGAGCACCACCTGCAGGAACCACCAACATCCGATCACCAGAGCGCAGTCATGCGACAGAATCCAAAAAACCATATTCAGCGCTGTACAAGGATAAACCCTCGCACAGTTTTGGTTTGGAAGGTTTGGAAGGTTCGAAAGTTTTTAGGTATGTTACGATTTTTACTTGCTTTAGAACAACAATCCATTGCGTCATATCACCCCATTGTTGACGAAGTTTTATCGGCATTTTGCCATCTCCGGAAGAGAATGGTTTTTACTCACGGCGTACCTTCCTGGAATTCTTGGAAATTTTTAGATCTTAACTTCACCTTGCAGACGAGTCACACCTGCTGGCTTTATTCGCCTCGGACGACAAAGGAATTATTGCCATACGAGTCGGCACATTCCAAGACAGTTAAAAGATTAATTGCTAAACATTGCCTTGAATCCGCTCTTGCACGGTCGTGCCCTCACGTAATGCAGGAAAGCTTTACGAATCAATTGGTTCGACTGTGTTCCGCTGGGTTTCCCCCCGCGCGCTCATTATCACCGTTGCCGAGTCGCTCCTCCAGAAATTAAAGAGCGACGAAAACAGGAGAAAGGCTGAGCAAGTGCAGATAATGGTGAGGCTGGAGGTCTATTATGCGCCGTGTAACCCACAACTTAAAGAAGGTTGCAGACAGACATGGGGTGCCAGTCGCATTCCCTGCACCACGCAAGCTCGCCCAGCTGTGTCCTCACATTATTTCTGATGGGAGCAAGAAACATGGCTCTTTTAAACTAATTGCCAAGCCGTACACAAAATGTGCCACCGGAGTCGTGTATGAGTTTCCGCTGTCTTACGGTAAGACATATGTCGACCAGACTAATCGATGCGCAAATTAGCGTGCGCCGGAACATGAGCTGTCACTGAAAGGTTAATATGGAGCACATTGGCCTGAGCACTGCAGTTCACATCCGTGTGAGCTACGACTGCACAAGATACGGATTCTTGGAAGAAGCAGGGACACCACGGCACGTGAATTGTTCGAGGCGTTTCATATTTAGGAGCGAGGTTCGTCTTGTATTAGCGACACATCAGTTTTACTTTTGCGTGCAGAAAGAAGGTTTTTTGATAGCTGTCTGTAATTAGGGTATTGCGCGATTGAATCTGTTTTGTATGTTGTGCATTCGCCTGCGTGTATATATCGCATGTTATACAATGGAGAATAAACAGTGCGAAATCGACGCTCCCCTTGTTTCTTTCCGTCCTTCCTTTTTTTGCGCCAAAGCTGTCATATTTATGGTCTACACAGCAATATGAACCGACTAGCCCAGCTACATGTACTTCTGGTGAGGCGTGGTGATACAAGGTTTTGGTAAGGACTGTGACAGGCTAAAAATCACCTGAGAAGACAGTCGCATGAGCAGCGCCGACTATAAGCAGTTCGTTGACAAAGTGGGTCTCTAAACAAAGTTTTCCTGTTTTGAAGCGACTTCCCTGATGATACACCCCCGCGTATACCGCATACAATTTCGTATTCAATGAGACTGGTCTGAACAACGGCATCACGGCACAGAACAAATCTGCGGTATCGTTTAAACAAATGTTCTAATAGAACAGCGTTAATTTCATAGTTCGTATATATTTTTGACACTAAAACTTTCGGTGATGTGACGTGGAAGATAATGTTTCAGCATTTACCCAGCGAATCATCCTAAATCTCGTGCAAGCCTCCGATAGGAGGAGGAGGAATAAACTTTTATTCTACAACCAGTACTTTATGATGGCCGGGCCTAAGCCTCCCATGAAGGGACGTCGAGGGCTTGTCTCGCCGCCGCCTCACGGGCGTGCTGGGTGCCCAGGTTTGGTCGTCGAGGGCGGAGCTCCGCAGAGCCTCATGCAACCTCGACGAGAGAGTCGTGGTGGTAGTCTGTGTGTATTGTACTGGGCACTCCCACAGCATATGCGGAAGCGTAGCCGACATGTTCCTTTTTTTTATGGTTGAGGAACCTGCATGCCACAAACATTTAAACCTAACCACTTGTTTATATCAATTGGTTGAGTTTAAGCGTTTGCCACATGAAAGTGCTCATGCCATTCGTAATAGGCGAAAGGGTATAACGTTTCAAGCGTTGTGATATTATGCGAATGTGAGACCCGAAAGAATGTTCCGGACGCTAACATAAAATCAGACAAAATTGTGACCGATCGTGGTGGCGTATTGGCCTTAGCGCTGGGCTGCTAAGCCTGAAGTTGATGGATCGAAACGCCCATGTGCGTTGCAGTGTGTGCACGTTAAAGAACCCCAGGTGGTCGAAATTAATCCAGAGTCCTCCACTACTGCGTGCCTCATAATATCGTGGCTTTGGCCACATAAAACCTCATAACCTTATTTAATATAATTGTGACTAAGTGATTAGGTCTCTCCGACGTTGGATCAAACGTCATCGTGCAAACCAACCATCATTTAATGCGAAACACCGTCGGCAGCATTTCATTCCTTTGAAAACTCCAAGCCGTATTATCGTCGCTCTCTCATTTCAATTCTTCCATCTGTATTCTATTCAGAACACTAAATCTTTATTGGCGTCCTCCTCTTCAAGTAGGCTGAAATAAGTGAAAAGGAGATGAAACAGAGATGATAAGAGAATTGCGATTAAGAGATTTTTGTGTTCAGATATACATGAAGGACTTCCTATCGCGGGTGGATATACATTCTGTCGTAACTAGCTTTTCTATATTTCTGTTATTTTCTTGAAAAGAAGGTATAATGCAAAGTTTAACGCTTATTATTATCTCTTTTGTATACAAGCAACACAGAAGAAAATAAATAAAGGAAATGCTCAGCATGGGACACCTGTCACTTGTACACGGCTGTTACTGTACGAGTTTCGCTCAGTATTCGCATGCAAATGTATGAAAAATTAAAACGCATGGGGCATGTCAGCTTTCTTGCAGTCTATAGCACGTTTGGAGTGCGCCTGTGTGCACTGGATGACCGAGAATTCTAACTTACAGTCGATACGACCAGACAGTTGGTTGAGCTTAGTCCCACATTTTTATGCTATCACCAAGAACAGCACAGTTCTGAACGTGGCCTCTGAAAGGACAGCTTCTAACCGGAGTAACCGTACACATACAATTGAATCCTGAATCTAATTAATTTCTGATGAACTACCCAAGAAATGGAGCGCATTCAATGACTCCAAGACCGCTCTTCATTGTTTGGTTTCCGCCTTACGCCGCGGACCCCACGAACAACTAGTTCTAGAAATCAGACTGCTGCTTCACCACCTCATCGAGCAAGGACACGACATCACGTTACAATGGATTCCAAGCCACTGTGGCATAAGGGGCAATGAACATGTCGACGCAGCAGCACGATCTACACATGAGGAGGGCTTGCAAGACTCCATTCCATTCTCAAGAACAGACGGTGCAATGAAAATTCGTGTGCTTGAATATGAAGCCCTCAGAACTTTATGGAACACACCAAGCTTGAAGCACACACGTCTACACCTACTGGACCCATCCTTTCGACTTCGACCCTCATCTGGACTCCCTCGTCTCGAGACAGCAGTACTTTGCCGACTGTGGCTACGTGTCGCTTACATCCACCTTCCGAGTCGGTATGGATGAGAGCGCGGCTTGCACACACTGCGGCGGCAAGGAGACTATAGAACATGTAGTTTGCCACTGTCCTCGATACAGCGCATACCGGCTGTCACTAGCGACCGCGTTGGCACGCCTTGACGACAGGCCACTTTTAGAACAGTCAGTCTTGGAATGCCGACATGAAATGTCCAGGGAAAACATGGGGAAGGCGGGAGATGGAAATTCAAGACGATGAGCAAAACGAGAACAAGGTGAAAGCATGTCGTCGCACCGAAAGTCGGTCAAGCCTTTGTTGATCTTTTTACGTGGCAGTGGCCTATTAGAAAGACTACAGTGATCCAATTCCGTCCCTTTTCATGTTTTTCACGCTTTTATTTTTATCACGCTCTTTTTCCGTCTTTACTAACCCTTTCCCTTCCCCTAGTGCAGGGTAACAAACCGGAGGTTTTAACTCCGGTTAATCTCCCTGCCTTTCTCTCATTTGCATCTCTCTCTATGTCTCTTTGAAGCCAATCCCACACCGAGTGCAAAATTCTTGTTTGGTCGTATGCTCTTTTCATGTGTGTTTCGTATGTCTCGCTGTCACTTTTCTTTCTGTGTAGGTGTGTAACAGCACCTTTTTGAGTCGTAGAAGGTTACGGTAATACGTACTCAAAACGCGGTAACATTATGTACACCAGGAGAACATTGAAGCTGCCTTCAAAATTTACACCAAAGCAACGCGGACATGACTGCATACTAGAGGTAACGCACTGCTTCGCCCTCATGCACCAAAGTTGGAACAGTAACAGGCCAAGGCGACATGCTGGCATGCGATCAATTTCGGAGCGCTCATGTTTTGCCATAGACGCGCCTCTAAGCGAAATACTTGTGGCGGCCTAAGTGTGTGGTTAACGATTTTGGTGTCGGAGTCCCAACAGTAATCACTGCTGTCGCACAAGAGGTGCTGCTTCGCGTTCTTTCGTAACGGGTTCTAATTGCAAACCGGCGAGAGAGAGAGAGAGAGAGGAATATATCAAGGCAGGGATCATCATCATCATCATCAGCCTGGTTACGCCCACTGCAGGGCAAAGGCCTCTCCCATACTTCTCCAACAACCCCGGTCATGTACAAATTGTGGCCATGTCGTCCTTTCAAACTTCTTAATCTCATCCGCCGACCTAAGTTTCTGCCGCCTCCTGCTACGCTTCCCTTCCCTTGGAATCCATTCCGTAACTATTAATGACCATCGGTTACCTTCCCACCTCGTTACGTGTCCTGCCCATGCCCATTTCTTTTTCTTGATTTCAACTAAGATATCATTAACTCGCGTTTGTTCCCTCACCCAATCTGCTCTTTTCTTATCCCTTAACGTTACACCTATCATTCTTCTTTCCATAGCTCATTGCGTCGTCCTCAATTTAAGTAGAACCCTTGTCGTAAGCCTCCAGGTTTCTGCCCCGTACGTGAGTACTAGTAAGACACAGCTGTTATAAACTTTCCTCTTGAGGGATAATGGCAACCTGCTGTTCATGATCTGAGAATGCCTGCCAAACGCACCCCAGGCCATTCTTATTCTTCTGATTATTTCAGTCTCATGATCCGGATCCGCAGTCACTACCTGTCCTAAGTAGATGTATTCCCTTACGACTTCCAGTGCCTCGCTACCTATTTTAAATTGCTGTTTTCTTCCGAGACTGTTAAACATTACTTTAGTTTTCTGCAGGGATGTCAAACAGTCAAGAGTCTGGTTGGCTACCCTACGCTGGGGGAAGGCAGAAGGGGAAGAGAGAGAAAGGAGAGAGAAGGTGTAGATACGTGTATGAACAGTACTTGAGTTAAAGCCGCTCTTGTAAACCAGACGTTCTGAGAAAGCACAAAAGTGCCTTCACTGCCTTCTGAGCCGATGATCGGTAGGGACGGAATGTTCACTCAGAATGTCTGTTCACTCAGAGGACGATCATCGCATTTCCTCAATGTGTTGGACAAAGATTGTCTTTGTGCTTGAAATTGAGGACAATGGCACAATAAGTGGTCAATGTGGTCGATGTTCTCGTCGCATCTGCAAACATCACATGTAGGACTATCAGCCATTCCAATTAGTGCATAGTAGGCATTCGCGAAGGCAACTCCAAGCCACAACCTAGATTTATAGTAACCGTATACGTGTCGTCTGCACGGCGGTGGTGTTTCCGTTTGAATTCCTCCTTGAACTTGTTTTTATCGTGCGCATGCCCTTTGAAACTTGCCAAAGGGAGCGGTGTACTTGCCAATAGATGCAGTTGCCCGCGATTAATGCACGTGAGTAATAAAAAGTTTTTTCTTTTTTTTCGAGCGCCGGTACTGACAAGTAAAAACGAGTTTCTCCTCGCCTTTTTTCCGGAGTGCAACATGCCGCACTAATGTGCGTTGTAAGTTCTGTACTGTTTCGATAGCAAGCACCAGGCACTGGTACGAACAATGGCCGAGTCATTCTATCGTGTAAATGGAGTGCATGAGCTTTTGTACTCTACGTGTGTCTATATATACGGGAGAGTGGACCAGTGAATCCGTCGTGGTGCGACATAGGAGGATCTGTGTTTCTTCGGAATGCAACAATAAAACATAAAAACACACACACATACAGACACACACGCGCACATGCGTGCTCTTAACGCACACAGTGGGCTTCCTTCTAACTTCCCCATGCGCCACGCATTTCTGTTTTGCGCTTTTTTGCGGTATACCAATTGCTGGCCGCTTTCATCTTTTGACCAGATTCCTGCAGGACCGCGCTGCGTAAGATTTGATATCAGAAGTCTGTGAGAGGTGCTAACGCTTGTTGAAAGCGTGGTATAATTCCTGGGCGATTTGTTTGAACAGGCTACATATTGCATGTCTTGCAATGTAAGATTTCTTCTCTATATTGTCGCGTAGTCATGACGGTAAAGAACACAGCAAAACATTCACCGACGATTGCGATACTCCCTAATGCGAAATTTCAGCCCAGCTCTATGCGCGTTCTTATTTCGCGATATATTGGCTGGCGCGGACAATCGGTCTCGTGCACAGGCGCGTTGTAAACGAGCGAAGTTGTAAATGTGTGCGACTGCCTCGCTCGAGATGCAGCAGGCGGGTGACGCGTGGGCGCGATTCGGAGCAGCCGCCGCAGGCAGACCTTCGCTCATGCAGTGCTTTGTTTTCACGCATTTGCCGCATGCATTATCGACGGTGTCATCGATGAACACACGACGCGCACCGCTCTAGCGCTATCTTGGAGCGATCGTCCCTGCAGAAATCTTCACACACACTAGCGGTAAAACGCGCGCGGCACGCCGTCGGCGTTAAAACGCAGCTGCGGCAGCTGCGTCACTGCCGCAGCGGCTCGCCGCTGCGGCAATTATGAGACAGCATGAAAATCTAGCTTGCTCAATGTAGGTGCAAGATGCCGCGTGCTTTTTTCTTCGTCTGCTGATAGGTCGGCGCTGTGTTTACGTTCTTCGTCCTTCGTTCTTAACGCATGCCACACCTTGTGGAAATGACGACGTTGTTGCCACTGATCATAATCACGTCGGTGTGCTCTCTGCTCTCAGTCAAGGAGAATGATGTACTAGGTGTCGCCTCCGTATTCTTACATTCAGGTTCCGTCCTGTCGTACAGAATCGGGTATGGCGCACTGGCTGCAAAAAAACCTTTCCATCAGGACGTCTCGGTTTAGATTCATCACTGTAAAAAAACAATCTCAAACCATGACAACCGAAACAAGGGCGAACGAGACCAACCCAAGCAAACCAAACAAGCTCGCGTGGGAGCTGACGTGAGCAGATTACAGTACGAAACTAGCGGTCCAGCTGAGGCCAGATAGGAGTGCGCATCGAGCGATCGGGCGTGTCCCCATGACACCAGTTTCCCGCGTGTACACCACTGAAAGGGCCACTCTCATTCGTCTCCGCCGTTCGCGGCTCCTGTATTTCATATGCCGTTCCGCGTTCGCGCTTTCATCCTTCGCTGCTGTGCTCGTTCGCTCGGTTACGCCGACGCTCGCTGCAGGAACGGGCGTCTAAGAGCTGCGCTCTCAATCTAAAGCAAGTGACATTGAAAACACAATGACAACGGCGAGCACAGTCGGCGATCGTCGAAAATTGGATCTGCGGGTCAAGTTCGTTGGTTTTCATACACGACTCGTCGAAGGTTCTAGCGTAATCGCTGGTGTTCGTATACCTTCCAGAAAGCGCAACATTTCTCGCGCCGCGCACACAATCTGATTACACAAGGTTCAGTGAGAACATACACAACAGGTAGGAACAATTATAATATTCGAGTATGTTCCAAATTATGCAGGCGCTTCTTGCGCTGGGCGATACGTTAAACCTGTTAGCGGGGGGAATGCGGTCCATGGGAAACGGTTATGCAAGTACACGCGTCGATATCCCGTACTGGCGGATTTGGCCGGCGATTATGCTGTAGATGGTGTGTTTTTCTGGTTAATCCGGACACTTGAACGGCCAAGCGACAGTTTCATAATACCTATGGTTAAATACAAGTTTTCGATATCTCGCTACTGGTTCTACTCCTATCCGCTTCGCCTTAGTAAGAGTGACAATAATATACCAGCGTTAGGACTGCATGTCAATCTAAAGGCTCCCTATTCTCGTCCGCGCAACTTTCGTAAAAGAAAGAAAAAAGAAAGAAAGCGCCGGCCTCTTCGCGAAGGCCTGTGATGCTCGAGCAACACGTTCCCCAGGTATGGTTATTGGACCATCGAGAACGTACAGCCTTTTTTGTTTTCGTTTTGTTTCTTCTTTTATTCGAATTTGTGTTTTATCGTACCGAACGAAGCGTGCCTGCTGCCGTCACTTAATTCCGTACGCTTGGCTGCGCGGATGGCAGCGGCGGTCATTATGGGCTGGGCGTCGGTGCCCAGCCTTTCACCCTGGACCGCCCCCCCCCCCCTCGCCCCCAACGCTCTTCCCTCGCCACTTGCAGCTCTGTTCGTCGCCCTACATGCCCATCACCGCCGCATCGTCATCACCAGGCGCCAGGCACGGTAGCTTCCACCTGGCCAGCGTCATGCTCGCTAACAGGTGCGCTTATCCCGCCGCCACTCCTTTATTCCTGAACGCCTTTTGTCTTCTTTCCAGTCGTGAATCCTCCTCATCTTCCTTCTCCCGCCGACTTCGCGAGACAATTTCGTAGACGCGCCTGCGCATAATGCGTGCGAGGCACACTTGCTGTCCCAGCGTTGGCTCTGCTCACGTGCCCGCTGCTCATCTTTGTGATCTCGTTATTCAACGGTGCTCTGTTTCTTCATTTCTCTCTGCACTCGCCATCTCTCTCTCTCTCTGTCTCTCTCTCTGCAGCCGGCGTCTCATCCTCCGCTACGTCCAATGTGGCAGGGGCTCAGCGTACGGTGAATAACAAGTCTCCTGACGCCTGGACCTCGTTCGCGAAGCAGTGACCTTAACTCGGTCGGCTGAGGGAACTTATTTCGCAGGCGCCCAAACTTTGCTTCCGCACGAACAAGCACGGCTTTCACTCAAGCGAGTCTGCGCTGATGACAGCAATAACAGGGAGATAATAAAATAGCTCTGAACCAATTATTTCTCTTGTAAAAAAAAATGAAGCTATATGAAGCGGGTATCTCGTGGACATGAAGTGGTGTGTATAGTACAGCTAAAGTAACACCCGTTTCAGCGCTTGGTGATTCCGCAATTCGTAACTTCGAGTTAAATAATTCGATAGCCCGAACCGCACAAATTCTAAGATAATATGGGAAGCTTTGACAAGAAAAAAGGAAAACTGCGAACTCTCATCCTGACTGCGGTTATCAAATGAGAGGGGGAAAATATCAAAGCTAGGTGATGTTCTTTCCATAATAAAAGTGCTATGCAGACGACGGTAATCCAAGTCAAACTTTAATGCCTTTCATGGAAATATTACCATGACACCTTAATGTCCATTGATGACTACAAATGAATGCAATCTTTAGTTCTCATATCATTTTATTTCTTTATGTTACCAATAGAACTAGAGAACGCTAACCAAATGGACCGATTTGTGGTAGTGCTCATTAAAATTAAATTCTGGGCTCTCACGCCCCAAAACCAAGATATGCTTGTGAGGCACGCCTTAGTTGGGGACTGCGGAATAATTTTGACCATCTGGGGTTATTTAACGAGCGCCCAGTGCACGATACAACGGCGCCTTTGCGATTCGCCCCCATTGAAATGTGGCCACCACAGCTGGGATTTCATCCCATGCACTCACGCTTAGCAGCGAAACGCGAAAGCCACTACGTCACCATGGTGGGTTGTATTGCTCATGCAAACCTAACCGTGGCTACGTGTGCACTTGGTTCTGTAGTCACGCTAAATGCCTGCATAAGTGCCTATGCGTCCCAATACGAAAGTTTCGCCACAATGAGTTCAATATGTACCAGCCAGGAAACAAAAAACGACTTGCAAATACATAGCACATCGGGCAAATACCTGGTATTCGAAGGTTGTATGTGGTTGTAAAATTCAACGTTAAGCGCTGTGTCAGACCTTCCCGGTGTGACACCGGTTCCCGGTGTCAGACCTTCGCGTTCTGCAGTAAGGCCAGCCGTGATATAAACAGATACCTGAGCTTCCTCGGTTTACGACTTCGGCTTTGTCGCTTTTGCAGCCATGCCCACTGCACCGTCTCTGGATACATTCTAACCCACCGTCAATACCAGGGAAGCACGACGCTGCTGCCCTGGTACTGACGGCAAACAATCATACGGCTCCCATATTGCTTCGTTTTCTTACCTAATCGTACTGTTAGTCGTACATCGCAATTGCAATAATACCAATCGTCTTCTTATCACTGCCACCAGCACCGCAATTGGCACCGTAATGAATACCGACGTCGCATATATGACAAAGAACCTCCACTCGCTTCTCGCCATGTTTCGTGACTCTCCACCTGCCGCGGTTGTAATTCGCATGCTGCCCATGTGAGCACGATGTCGTTGACTATAGGTCCCACTTTGAGAACTAGATGCATGCCGCGTACTTATTTGGAAGAACGCACCAGACGTGTAGGCTTCGAATAAGAAATATTGACAGTCACTTTAGGATACGCCAAAGAGGGTGAAAGCAGAAGCGTGAGCGCTCAAGGGACATTCTTTAAATTACTTGACATTCTCGATCAAATGCGTTGTTACTTCTTATTACTTGTTTTCTCCCACCAGAAGTCGTCAGTTCGAGGGTCTTAATTGACGCTACCTTAATTAACTCGGTGCTAAGTAACTTCGTCCTTGTGAAAACCATGGTCTTGGGTCGGACTCGTACATAAGCTCGAGGGTTCGACTCCCACCGAAGGTCTTGGTTTCGAGTGCCTGAATTACCTCTATCTTAATTAAATTTGCCACTTTGTTTTCTTTTTGGCATGATAAGCGACATCGGAAGAAGAAGATGACGAACGCGCGAGCAGTGACACGAGCGCGTTGCGCGAGGCGAGTTCTCTACGCGAGTCGAGTTCAGATGAGTTTTTTGTACCGCACGCCGCGTTTTCAAGGCCACCGTCTGATGAGCAACTTAATGCTTTCGCCCTAATGATTGGGTGCATAATTGAACCAGTATCGCTAACAAGCTTATGAACAGCAGCCGGCCCCTCGTATCTTTTTGAACCGTCGACAGTTCAGAGGGAGGGAGCTATGTCTATTTTTTCGGTATCGAAAACATGCACCACCTCCGGATCACTACAGAGCCGTGCGCGAAACTACGATAGAATAACACCAAAACAAAGGACGCCATATCGGCCACTTCGAAGGTGTGCTCGCTCTAACTCACCCTCTCACCTTCCTGAATCGTGATCGGGTTTTAATATTGGGATCGCTGCGGACCTAGCGAGCTGGGATCCCTGTCTCACCCGGGTGAACGTCATCAGTATTGATCGCTTCCCCGCTCTTGGCGACGCGAGCTAACGAAAAGTGAGAGCGAGCTAAAAAAAATACAATATTAAAAATTAGACGCTTATGATTGCGTTGGCGTTTTGTTTTCATCCTAGCCTTCATGGCGCTCTTATCTTGATTACATATTACCGCAGCTCTTTCAGATCTCTTATTTCCTCCGCTTTATAATTATTAGCCACTCCGCATGAGGAATTGTTTCCGGATGGCATGGTCTTCGGAAAAGATAAGTGGTTCTTTCGCTCTTCTTTTTTTATTTGTTATCATTAACTTTAAATTTCTCTATCGCGTGACCGTTGGCGCGAGCCGTTTGTTTTTCTTACATTCGCCTTCTCCCTGATACGAGAGTATACGTTATGCCCATATGCAGTGAAGTGTGTGCGTAAGCTATAGAAGCTGTGTTGAGTATCACTCTGTATAATTAATATTGTTGGCGATGTGCTATCGGCCACCTCTTTTGTTTTTCCGTTGGCGAAACGCCAATATTTCTGGTACGCCTAGAACCGCGTTGGTGATTACACATTTATGAGCGCTATCGTCGTGACGTATATACGCTGCGGTCCCCGGGTAGCAAGGCCGTCACGTTAGAGTTACTACGGCGTCGTTCTGCATTCCCTTTCTGAGTCTTTCAATACGGATGATGTTATTGCGACCTGGCATTGCTACTGTAGACTTTTTTTACTGCACGCATCTCTTCGTCACGTGGACTGAGGCATTAATTCATATTGTCGGCAAGAATTTCCTGCCCGTGTCAATCGTCGGGAGGTGGAACGCAATCCTGGTGCGGTCTGGAACGAATATGTCCTATTGTGCGACATTTCGCTAGCAGCCAAAATCGGCCTCACTATGTTTGGAAGAAGTTAAAAAAAAAGACCACCATAAATTCAAGTTATGTCCAGGGTTCGATTTCCAGCCGCAGCAGCAGCGGCATTCAGTGCAGGCAATATGCATATACATTCATGTACTTAGATTTAGATGCACGTGAAAGAGCCTCAGGTGGCGAAAATTCCTCGCCCACTGTGCCGTTTTGGACGTTCAACGCAACAGTTTAATTTAATTATAATTTTAATTCAGATTATCTCTAGCAATGCCGATAAGTTTTATTCCTTGAATGGTGCCTCTCGCTTTAATTACAACAAAACTTCCGTTCCCTTGCTTGGCTAGCGTTCATCCAGAGACAAGGGCGACTTCGGAGAACAGGGTGGTATTGTCCCTTATCTGTCAATTATGCGGGATGGCTCGAAACGAAACATCAATATTTACTGAACTTGAACGAGTCTATAAATACGACAATGAAGAGGTATTATGTTGTGCGCATTACGAAACCTGCTGCCGTCTTTGTTTTCATGTACGCAGCACGCAGTTCACTGTGCAATGATTGACTGAGTATATAGATAGAAAAGGCACGGCCTCCAATGCTCTTTAAGTGTTGCAGGATATTTGCTACTTTTTAAACAGTAGGCTAAACTTACAACACTTTCTACGAAGACGAGGTTGCCGTCGTCATGTCTCATCGCTGTCTCAGCGTATAAGGCTTTAAAGGTTCCTCTCGTAAACGCTGTTGTAAGTGCTGCTCCTGACCCCGAAGTCAAGGAGATTTGATGCCCGCGGTTGAGGCGACCATGTTGGGAAACGGAAGAACACTACCACCGTTAGAGGCAGCTGTAACTGGTATACCTTAAGTTTCAGAACCGCTAAATTTGCAAGAAAATAATAATAACAAATAAGTAAGACAAATTGATCACAATTTCGTCACTGAGCCCGGGATTTAAGTAAATGTTTTGGCGGTCCTACAGGGAGATGTCCTCTGCACCTCGAGGCTTCGAGTGCGTATGCATTATCTCTGATATTGTGAATAAAAAAATTATGACTAGGAGTGTCCGTTCAGGAACACCGATGGTGAAAATTTTTCCGAATCTCTGCACCACCTCGAAATTTTGTCACTCTAAGTTGAGCAGGTTCCAGGTTTCTTTTATTTTCTACTCGCTGCGGTGTGGCTCAGTGGCTATGGCTTTATGTTCCTGAGCTTGAGGTCACGGGTTCGACTTCCGCCCACGGCGGCCGCATTCCCATGAGAGCAAAGTGCAAAAAAAAAACAAAAAACGCTCCGTATTTTGATCTAGCTGCCTGATAGGAACCCCAGGATGTGAAATCTTATTTATTTCTTCCCCATTATTTTTCTTTCTTTTTTTTTCTTAGCGTGGGCACTGCCGATACACTGCCGCATTATTAGCTGGCACCTGAACTTTGGGATAATTATTTGAGCATACACATGGCTCTACCGCTATAAAGGCAACATTCGATTCTAGCCCTTTTACAGCGAAGCTGTATATGGCTAGGGTTCCATGCTTTCTCCGTGAACAAAAACTACAATCATCAATGGCTCATACCCCTGTAAGAATTCATGCTCCCGTAAGCTAGCAAAACAAAAGCAATGGCTCATAGCTCCGTGAGGCAGAGGCTACAAGCACTCAGCAAAGTGAAGCGAACAGGGCCTAAATTCTTTCTAATCACGCATACTACATACAGAACAACACGGCGAAAACTGTCATAATCAATGGCTCATACCCCGGTGAGCAATGATTTATACCCCCGTAAGCAAACAAAAATACCAATGATTCATAGTATTGTAAGGTTCATGGCTACTCACTTTGCGTGAATCAGCTTCGATGACACTACCCTTGTTGTCCTTGTCGGTAATTTCCATGTGGATGTGTCGCTCAGACATATCCATTGCGATGCCACACCGACCCGGTTCAACCGACCACCAAGCGGCGCACGGGCATCGATTTGACATTGTCAAAGAACGAGATTGCAGTTGCGAATGAAATAGTGACCAGCGATCAAGACAATAAATGAGTGTGCGTACCCTTCGTCACGATGACCACCCACCAAGACAATAAATGAGTTCGCGCCTCTGTCGAAAATTATGTGTCATCTCCGTGTTGTGTGCTAAACAGCTTCGCTCGTTAACCACCTTCACAGAGTGGAATGACTCATGATTCTTTTTTTGTTCACTTACTGCGCTTTATGGCAGCCTTCTGAATAAAAAAATAATTAAATAAACAAGCGCGTGTTAACGTCAATAGCATCTGGATCAAATCCACACGTTCGCGTGTTTTCCTTGACACTGAGTCACCGTGAGGCTTTTGCCGATTCCGCGTTCCCTTCTCGGATTTAACCTAACGCGCCGGTCTCCACGTGCCTATAACTGCGCGCGTGGATTCGGCGCATCCCGGCACACCCTCGAGCCCCGTGTCTCCGGAGCCGCCGCTTTCGAATGGGAATCCATTGATTGACCGGCGAGACCTTCGCTTCGTGCGAGAGAGCGTGTGGACGCAGCCCCACCGAATCGGCCCCCGTGCCCTCCTAGCACCACTTGTCTATGGACAGGCGGCACACCAGGACGTGCGCGCGCATGGATCGAAGGCAAATATTTACCCTGCCTGTGACGAAGGAAAAAGGTGGAGTCTGTAAGACCATGACACTGAAGCTGGAAGTGAGGATGTGGACGGGAGGGAGGAAAAAAAAGCCTATTTCAGTTCCCGGTGATAGCATTCGCCCTTTATTCGCTGTGCAGTCTTCCGTTTGTTATTCTTCGTATCCTTTCCCTCTTCTGACTTCGGGAAAACGAAGAGGCCTAAATGTGTCGTCGTTGATAAAGATTAAAGAAGAAAAAGTGCGGCCCATTGTCGACGGCTAACGAAGCGGTGCTGACGTCCTTGCTCACTGTGACTGGTATACTCGCGTTCGATACGAGCCGCTTAGGCGCGAAAGACAAAAAGAGAAAGAGAGAGAGAGAGAGAAATAAAGAAAGAAAAGAAAGCTAAGAACGAAACCTTCTGGCTACAGTTCCAGGAAACCAACTGTGGTGGAGGACGGTATTGGTCGCCTCGTCGATTCTTCTCGCGCCTAGGCACAAGTTCTCCAATTTCCGTCGCGCCTTTCTTTCCTCGCAGGGTATTCTTTGTTGCGGTATTATTAGTCTTCGGTTACTCGCCGTCGGTTAAGCAAATCTCATTTCGTTTCTCCTCTGACTAGTACGGTTCATCGTCTGCCGGAAAGAGCCCTGGATGGAGCACCACCCGTCCGAACGCACAGTTTGTTAGTGTTTATGGCCGCGGGAAGAAAATCGCAACGTGATTTAGTGATTTTGTGGGTCGTTTTTTTTGGAAATAGTTATAAAGGAAATCAGTGTAGGGCACAAACCTCTGGGCTTCCATGAGAACAAACTGGTGTTCGTTTGTTGAAGATTGCAAAACCGCAGGAAGTAGCGCAGGCCGGCATTTAGAGGCCGCCTGTTTGCGAAAAAATGTTCACAAATGAAAAGAAGAATAATGATTATTGAAAACATCCTTATTTTTCATTGGTTACTGTGGCACATCTTAAGACAAAGGCGCAGCGTTCAAAAGACTGCTTACGCAGTGAGTTTAAATAATATATATAATTGCGAGTGTGCGACTATCTGCTCTTAACTTTTTCTTTTTTTTTTTCCTTCCTCTCTTAGTTCTTTCGCCTCCTACTAGTGTGTCGTAGCAAATGAAATTCAACCTGGCTAGCCTTCCTTCATCTCTTTGGCAAATGTGTAAGTGCTAAGCACTGTTATTTTTCTTTATAGACCAAGAACTTCGATAATTATTAAAGTCTGTCGTGAAGCCTCAGCTCAAAGAGAGCTAGAAAAAGGAGCGAAATAGATGTCAAATGTAAAAGAGAAACACGAAAATTAAATAACATCAAATAACGTTAATGTGTTTCTGAGTATGCTCTGAGCGACGAATTAAGGTAACGAGAGCAGTTGTCTCCCGCTTGTGCACTACTTTTTTTCCCAGGAGATGTTAACCTGTATGAGGTTACTGAAAACCAACCAGATTAAGCAGCGGTTGGCTATGCTAGTGAATCTGTCGCGGCCATGCAAGATATGGTGACCTTCCAGCTAACAATATGCCGAATCTGCTCGGCTTTCGACCCTCAAAATCTTTGGTGCGGTTGATGATTAGACACAAGAAGCGTGTTCCGAGCACTGTGAAGGGCACATGCTTTCTCTAGAAAGTCACGTAAGCTGACGTTTCGGAAACGCAGTAGCGACAAGAGAACGCGTGATCAGCATGCCTCCGGCATGCTGATCACGCAAGCATGCTGATCAGCAAGCATATTATTTAGGCCTACATAAATGTCGCCATCTAGAGTTGTCGCGAAAGTCCGGTGCTTCGTTCTTCAGGGGGCTCATGGCCGCAACGTGCTTTCGCATTTTCGTCCCTCATGCTACCGAGGAGCCCGCTACGTGCGCAGAGCAGGCGGTGCAACCGTTGGGCCAAGATCATCCAAGACGAGCTGCAGCCAGAGTTAGGCGAATGACATTTCACAGTTCGTGTCGCAAATAGCGACGAGGTGGTTGTAGGCAACACTTTTGGAGCGAAGTATCCGCTTGCCGCCTGAGGTCTCCACGTAAATGCAGGTGACGCAATGCAGAAATGGAAAACGAACTAGCGTGCTGCTTCCGCAGGGACGTGCGTGAAATATTTGCGCTCGGAGGATGCGTTCTTCAATACCGCAAGATCTGCACGTGAAAGCGATTTCCCTGTGTGCGGGAAGCTCGCTTCAGCTATACGTGAGCCGACCACAGAAGCGGTATAGGACGACTGGTCTTTGGAAATATGAGCGGTTAAAAACCACGAGTATTTGCGCTTATAACAAGGCAGTTGCTGCCACTTCTTCAGTGTTATTAACTTCTTTTATAAATTGGTGTGAAATAGTCTTTATGGCTACTGCGATGACTCTAATATAGCCGTTCGCCCCTGCTAACGTTAACCAAGCTGTTCAAGGAGAAAGAACATGTTAAGAAAGCATAGTGCAAGGTACAATTATAAGACTTACGGCGTTGGGTCGTCAGAGGTCTGAAAACCGAATACCGTACGTTTTAAAATAGTATTTTGCAGATGTTTGCTTAATCTTCTTTTTTTTTATGCGAAAGCGTAACACGGCCCATTGATCGTGCAAGCCTGAGTCTGTCGCCCGGAGCAGCGAAACGGCACCTAACAGAGTCTTATTATTCACCTGCACAAATAAAGGAATGGTATGACATTGCAGACATGAATATTATATGCAAAGCATGCAAAAAGGAGATATGCACGCTCGAACGTATGCTATGGGAGTGTGGGTCGCTCAGCCCTGGCATTTCCCGGAATCGGTTTTTAGGAATGATCAGATCTCCAGATCATATCCCTCAAGTCCTGGCCGTCCAGTACGCCCGTGATAGGACTAGGAGGCTTGACCTCCCGGTCCCAACATGGGACTAGCCAAGCAGGTGGCAACACCTTGTACAGGACAAGAATAAAGTTTTTTCCTCCTCCTCCTCCTCCTCCTGCCACGTCACCAGCACGCCTTCACAGGGTGCTGTTGCATGCTACGCCACGTTACGAACTGCGGCTCAACGAAGCAGAGTGAGCAGGAAAAAAAACACTGCTGGGTCAGCGACGTTCAATTGGACATTAACGCTTTCGCATACGTAACTCATAAGAAGGGATTATGTGCCCTCGGATTTGTTGTGGTTGTTTTTGAACAGCTCGGCTAACGTCAGCTGCGACACCTGATGTAGTTAGATGATGTGAACACATGCTGGGTTAGTTTGAAAGACATCCACTGACCCTTTCACTCTGCTGCACCCCGCAGCACTGGCCCTGAAGGAAGGTTGTTGTGACTGGCTTTCCCTCAATTCTTCGCATTCAGAAAGAGAATGACGTTAGCGACAGACGGATTTAACCTAGCAACGCCATGCTGGCAACTACTTCACCGAAGGATTTCGTTTTTAACATGTGTAAGACTTAAAATGCCACGCAGTTAAATGGGGCGCAAGCGTTTCATGCGTCACTTAAGCTTCCACGAAGGAGAGACGACGGGATTGGAAGGTCTGTGTTGTGCCATATTTAAGGGTTTTACTGCGCCTTTACTCCGCAGAGTCCACCGCAGACCCACTGGGCAGTCCATCCATGCAATATTAAGGGATTTGCAACGGTTCAAAAGCACTGATAAAATGTCTAACACTCCCTCAACACATTGGTATGTGCAAAAACCTTCAGTGGAGTGCCAAACATTTTCCTACCGAAAATCCAGTGTCCTTGAGAGAAGATTCAAGTTCTCCATGGTCGTGTACAGATTCGACCTACGTTTCAACCCATCAAGCAGCTATCAAGAATCAAGCATCGGGGAGCTCGGATTTTTTTTTTTTTACATAGGTTTGGTACGGCAGTGCCCACAAAAGCCGCAAACCTCACTTCAATTCAATGCCATGCCAAATGAGTGATACGTTGACCAGAACCTGCCTCGGTGAAGGTGAGACCACTTGTTAGCGAAGTAGAAAGGACCCCAGTTCTACAGAATACTTCTAGCTATATAAGCCGTCTGAGACACACTTGGCTACAGAGGAATACATTGATGCACATGTCGAAGTGCAGAGCGACTGCGAACGTCACAACAGTGACCCCTCTGATTTGCCTGGAAAGGTTGTAAAAGCTATTCCTGCTGCTGTGCGAACATAAAAATCAGTAAAGCTGTCGGGGCCTTCGGTTGTGCTCCCACTAGTCGGTTGCGGGGCACGTTGTTTCTAGCGCCAAGATGGAGACCAGGGTCGCCGAAAGAGACATTGCGACAGTAAATTCTCTGATCGGTTTGAAAAATAAGCGGCAACTACTGTCACTGTTGGGGAGAAGATGGCAGTGGCAAAGTTCTTTTACGCCTGCGCTCGGAGGTGGTGCTCGAGTAATGGCAGTCGCAATAATAGTGAAAAATTCTTTTATATGAATGAGAAAAATTCAAGTAGGAACTCCTCTGGAATTCGTCTAAGTATGTGTAAGCATTTCGCCACTTGCTCATCTCCACTCAGCTCGGCGTCATTATCAATGCTGTGAAACTTGACCCGACCATTATTAACGCTTATCAACGCTCATCGGTCGTTACCGACCTTAAAGGACTCGATCCGAGCCTTATCAGCTGTTCTCGGTCGGTATCAATGTTATCGCAATCGAGTCCATCGTTATCAACAGTTATCTATTCTTACCAACCTTATCGCACATGATCCGACTTTTGTAAAATTTTATCGGTCCTTGTCCACCTTATTGTACTTCATGCGACCCTTAATCATTATCAGTACTTAGTAACATTATCATAATTATTGCGACCATTTTAAGCACTTATCACTCTTTAGCACCTTATCCATCGGCGTCGAACCATTGTTAACCGTGTTGAAACCTACATAACCTCTCATCACTGAACGGCAAGATAACCTAACACCCTTGTAAACGTCACTTTGCACGTGTTTACATTTTCTGTATAATACTCCCTTGTCGGAAAAAATAAACAATTTGTTACTCTGTGCTCGTATTGTGTACTTCCTGTCGTCTTTGGTCCCAGTTACGCTGCCCACACATAGGGACATGCTCTCATCACTCCTTATGATTCCTATAATTTCATTGACTGCTTAGCTGTGAGTAGTGCGCGACTGTGAGTAGTGCGCGATGTGAAACGCATGGGCCCTCAGGGATCGGCTGCATTTCGATCGGTGAAGGAACGCCCCAACGCCAGGTGCATCACGCGACCACCGAGACACATCAGGGATGCGGTGGGTTCGGCATCATGTTGTGGCGAAATCGGTATTTTTCTATTGTCTACAATGCTCCAAGTCGGCTCTACATGGTGTCCTAGAGGTGACTTTCATTCCAACATCACCAAATCCTTGAACGAAGCCTTTACAGACACTGTTTTCCTTCGACATTTGTTTTGAACCGCCGGTACAACACATTCATATGGTTCGGATATATTAACCTTCCACAAGCGCAGGTGTTTCGACCAGTGGGCAAAACACTCGGCTTCTGAGCATGGGTACGTGGGTTCGAAACTCACCATTTTCAACGCTTATCCTTTCGAATTTATTTTGCTTTATAGATCACTTTCTTTACAGCGATTTGTCTTAGATGACGGACGCACGGGCGGATGACTTTTCTTATTGGGTAGGTATAGAAATGCTTAACGCATGTAAAAGTGCAGTAACGTTATCTAACATAGAGCGCACCTCCGTCGCCTTATTCAGCGTAAAATGAAAATGTGCGCCAGGTGATTAGAAAACGGACTGGGAAAAGAAAGGACTGAAGCAGCGCGCGTCCAAACGGTGGGAGGTTTTATGTCTGTCATTATGAGTAGGCATCCTACAAGATGTGGACGTGCTCGGCGAGGAGCGCTGCAGCGACCATAGGATAGCAAGGATTCGAATTAGCCTAGACTTGAGGAGGGAACGGAAGAAACTGGTACATAAGAAGCCGATCAATGGGTTAGCGGTAAGAGGTAAAATAAAGGAATTCCGGATCAAGCTACAAAACAGGTATTCACGTTTAACTCAGGAAGAGGACTTTAGTGTTGAAGCAATGAATGACAATATTATGGGCATCATCAAGGAGTGTGCAACAGAAGTCGGTGGTAGCTTCGTTAGACAGGATACCAGTAAGCTATCGCAGGAGACGAAGATCTGATAAAGAAATGCCAATGTATGAAAGCTTCCAACCCTACAGCTACAATAGAACTGGCAGAACTTTCCAAGTTAATCAACAAGCGCAAGACAGCTGACTTAAGGAAGTATAATATGGATAGAATTGAACATGCTCTCAGGAACGCAGGAAGCCTAAAATCAGTGAAGAAGAAACTAGGAATAGGCAAGAAACAGATGTATGCGTTAAGAGACAAAGCCGGCAATATCATTACTAATATGGACGAGATATTTGAAGTAGCTGAGGAGTTCTATCAAGATTTATAAAGTACCAGTGGCACCCACGACGATAATGGAAGAGAGCATAGTCTAGAGGAATTCGAAATCCCATAAGTAACACCGGAAGAAGTATAGAAAGCCTTGGGAGCTATGCAAAGGGGGAAGGCAGCTGGGGAGGATCAGTAACAGCAGATTTGTTGAAGGATGATGGGCAGATTGTTCTAGAAAAACTGGTCACCCTGTATACGCAATGCCTCATGACCTCGAGCGTATCGGGGACGCCAAAGGGACGCCAAAGACTTGAAAAATTATTGACTTGGGAAATTTAGAGTTGCGTTTGGCAGGCACTCTCAGATCATAAACAGCAGGTTGCTATTATCCCTCAGGAGAAAAGTATATAACAGCTGTGTCCTACCAGTACTCACGTACGGGGCAGAAACCTGGAGGCTTACGAAAAGGGTTCTACTTAAATTGAGGACGGCGCAACGAGCTATGGAAAGAAAAATGATGGGTGTAACGTTAAGGGATAAGAAATGAGCAGATTGGGTGAGGGAAAAAACGCGAGTAAATGACATCTTAGTTGAAATCAAGAAACAGAAATGGGCATGGGCAGGACATGTAATGAGGAGGGAAGATAACCGATGGTCATTAAGGGTTACGGACTGGATTCCAAGGGAATGGAAGTGCAGCAGGGGCGGCAGAAAGTTAGGTGGGCGGATAAGATTAAGAAGTTTGCAGGGACAACATGGCCACAATTAGTACATGACCGGGGTAGTTGGAGAAGTATGGGAGAAGCCTTTGCCCTACAGTGGTCGTAACCAGCCTGATGATGATGATTATTATTATTAGAGAAGAGAGAAAGATAAAAGGAAGGCCGGGATGTTAAGAGAGAGAAAGCAAAGAGAGGAAAGGCAGGCAAGTAAATCAGACGAGCGTCCGGTTTGCTACCCTACACTTGGGGGTAAGGAAAATGGGAAATAAAAAGAAGGAAAGAGGAAGTGATCACTGTGTGTGCAGTGAGGCGCCGTGATGCCAAAGTCACATTCCTTAGCTGGTGATCTGCTTTGATGACAACTGGGACGACCAAAGGGCCAGTGGTCGTTCCGCGAATAGGAGTCTGCGGGTGAGCCATGGGTCTTACTTGAGACTTGCGAGCACTTAATTAAGAGAATCCAACACTTGCACTCCACTTCGCGCGGATGGAGTATGCAAAGTGCTGAAAGTACACGGAGGGTATTTATGAGGGACCCAAGAATCACAACCACTTGCCGGTCTTCTTCGGACAATTTATAGGGAGTCGGTGCTGGGGACTCTGCCGCGATGCGCTATATACCTTGATGTTACTGTGGCTCCGGCTGCGGCTTCGGCTATGCCATAAGCCGTTGACACGGCTGTTGCTTCGGCTGTGGATTCAGCTGTGGTGGCGGCGGCTATAGCTTTGGTATCGCGGGCCAAGCTTCAGCATTGGTATTGTCCGGCACGACTATGTTGCTAGAGTTAGACTCGACTCCTCCAGGCCTAGGGGGCACACGAGGAGGAGTCGTAGGATGTGGCGCGCTTTTCACGGAAGCGTCTGCGTTCTTTGAAGTGCGATGGCGTCGGGAGCGTCGCTTTCTAAGGGCCGCAACAGGTTCCTGACGAGACGAACGGTCTGTCGCCATATGCTTCAAGTGTTACTTTTCCTTTTTCTTTTTAGGGCAGTCCTTTAGGTAGCATCATGGGATCCAATGCAACTGGGCATTTGAGAACCGTGGCTACACAGGACTCTGCAGCGTGGGATTCTGCGCAGCGCGTGCGAACTCTCGTGTTCTCGTACACATCCCTCACGTGTCCCAGCCTCATTTGAGATTGCGGCATTGGAGTTGCCTTCGGATAAATCGTCTCACGGGGTGTCAAAAGTCTTGACGTGTAAGAGAAGAGATTCGCCCTTCAAAATTTACTTCACACAGCGGGATGCGCCTAGTCGAAACACATGAGTTATGGTGAAGTCATCAACGGCTGGCTTCACTAGAATAGGCAAGTCAGCGCTGGAGATGGAGACGTCCACGTCGTAGAGG
Source organism: Dermacentor andersoni (assembly GCF_023375885.2). Taxonomy (NCBI): domain Eukaryota; kingdom Metazoa; phylum Arthropoda; class Arachnida; order Ixodida; family Ixodidae; genus Dermacentor; species Dermacentor andersoni. The sequence goes on from NC_092818.1 coordinate 136,389,682, forward strand.
GCACAAGTAGTGATGTTACTGTCAAGAGGAATATACGAACGGACCTTCATACCACAAAGTTCCGCAAGTTTTCACAAAGTGTTCAGCGCGGTCTCATGTACAACGTCAATAGCTAAGACACATTATCGCGTGTTGGCTCTGACGTCTTTGTCTTGATTTGGCGTCGTCACTTCAAGAAGCACCGAGACACACTGTCTATTGAGTCGCCTCAGGTTGTCGGCAGCCAGTTTTTCTACAAATGAAATCATACTGACTGCAGTATTCCGAGTCTGTGCTACAGTCGACGTGCTTGAAGACAGGCCCTGGTGTTTCTTCATTTCGCCTTGCGGCTCGTCGCAACCTGAAAGTTGTCATACGTAACGTCCTCACTGCTTAGCGAGGAGACACTAGTATTGTCGGGGTCGGTGCTGCTCTGGAGGCCAGTTCGCTTCTTGGGCGCAGCCACCACTGAAGTCGCCATCCCCAGCAGAGGCGCGGGGACGGACAGTTGCATCCGTGGCGCAACTCATGGCGGCTCCCCCGAAATATAACATAGAAATGAGGCAAAAATAGCTGAGCTAGGGTTCTGGCTCGTAGTCGCTTCATGATAGTGAGTGATAGCCATAGTCGCTAAGTTGGTAGCTACGAAAAATTTAATTTGACGTGCTAAAGAATGACGCCCTTCCCAACGCACACAGTACTGCCGCTCGCGCAAGACTAAGTACCAGACCAGTGGAAAACTATATCATTACAATGCTTCCCTTGATCACTCTGCAAAGTCAACTGTCTAAATACCCCTTATATCATGGGTCCCTACGGCATACAATGTGCATGTAGTCGAGTACGTATGCTGTAGGCGGCAGACCACAATGCCTGCTTGTTGAGTGTTTGAATCGTTGGTTATCAGTAGCTGCGGCATAAGAGTGAAGTTGCATCGAAAAATAATCTAGAAAGAAGAGCGCGGCTTACGGAGGCTTCTTTTTCTCCGAAGAGAAGACTCAAGCCAGAAAGGTATCAGTAAGCGCGAATGACTTCTCCTGTGAATGAATCATGGAAGACAGTTTTAGGCACGGGAAGCTTTGCGTGGATTAGCAACAGAGCCATGTGGTTCATGCTCGTTGCCAGTGCAGGCGTTCTAGATGCTCTTCTTTCCGGAAACCGCCAAATTGCGTCGTTTTCATGAATTATATTTGTCTTCTGAATATCTTAAACTAGAGCACGCTACAGTCATTGCTGTTCTGCTTGGTTAAAGTTCTAGAACACGTAAACTGAACGAGATTGAAAAAGGTGCACTTGTGCGTGAACTCCACTTCACGGAGTGATGCGTGCTTCAAATGCAATCTCTGTGAAGGCTTTCCACGACTCCTTGTCAAGTCTGCTTTTCTTTGATTTTTCGATCTTATACCGTGTTGCTTTTCGTTTGACGCGGATTTCTGCAGCGAAGCTGTTTATGGCTGAGTTCTGGCGGATCTCGTCTCCGTGGACATAGACCAACAATTTTTCATACGTGGGCTAGTCCTGAAGATAATGCAATGCCGCGCCGACCCGCGGTGGAGGTGCAGTTCACCATTCAGGGGTCCACATTCACAGCTTCACTGGTCATGCTTCTTCACAGAGTGTAAGGGCACTGAATTCTTATAGCAGCAGCTGCGCTGAAAAAGAAATGCCCAAAACGACACTATATATCAAACATTCAATTATAGCTCGAGCACTATATTGATATGACGGAGGCATGACGTGCAACTAAATAAAAAGTTTACGTAGGATGATGTGTATGGGAATCTAGAGAGAGAGAGAGGTTACAAGCTTTAATGATATGCTGGAGATGTTAACCTGGCTGATCACCTGACATGCTACTCCGAAGCTGGGGGATGATTGTGATATACACAGGGATAAACGCTTAGGAAGTTTTGTATTGCGAGGACTTCAAGCTTGTCCACCTTTTCTTTTTTGGTTACGCACCTGGGCCACAGGGAAAGGACAGCGCAGCTGAGCAGACAACCTATCCTTGTGCAGAAGGAGCAAAAGCAGCGCCCACATTGGCGCTATAGGTAGCGAGCAACGTCACCTTCTGCGCAGGAACAAGACGGATGCAGTTTGGCGTCTGGCCTCTTTCGAAGCAAAGCGCGTTGGGTACCGAACTCTGCAATAAAAGATCGCGTGTCTTAAAGAAAACTCGTAGCGACTTTCGTCTGACGTCGCTCTTTCTTGCGAGTTTATTGCTGCCAGCCGCGTTTTGTTCAGAGAGACGGAAAGTCTATTTCCATGCCAGTTTGGAATTGAAAAATGCAACGAGCAGGCCTGCCTCGAAACTCGTTGGTTCTTTATTTTTGTCAACTTTTTCCTCCTGGAACAAACTCATTCACACACGCGAATTCTGCCTTCTTTGTTATTATTTTTGTCGGTCCAAGCGCCAGGGTTGAACTCGGCGCGTAATGGAAGCTCACACGTTCGGCAGTAGATTCTGCGCGTCATTCGCAGCAGTCATGTAGCCTAAGCTGGAAAAAGTCTTTCGATTACACTCCCTGTCGCAGGAGGAAAACAGGACATTGGGGCGCCCGATGACGCATAATTCTCGAAAAACGCGTAGCGCGATACAGCGTCACATTTTTTTTTCTTTTATCCTCGACGCATTCTACCGTCATACAGTACATTCTGGTTTTCTTGAATGGGCAAGCTGACGACACGCTGCTGAAGTCAGTTTCGCTAGCAGCATGGATTTGCCAGAAACTGAAGCCGAAGGAATGGGATCTGTCACCGCCTTGATGCCTTGGGATATATTGCTTGATGCTTCTTACAAATGTGCTTTATTTTTGCTATTTTTCGTCGCCACTTCTATGCAGCCTACACTAAGCGCAACGCAGTAGTGTTGGAACGTCTCATTTTCTCCGAAAATTTGGCCCAAAGTGAACGCCACACATTCTCACTCGTTTCTTTTTCTTTTACTTAGAAACGATAACGTTAAGTCCATGATGTTTAAATGTTTGTTCTTTTGTTGTTTCCTTTTTGTTCCGCTACAGCGACAGGACACCTTTTTTTGTGCTCTCCATCTAGGAGAACTCGATCTGTTTCCGCTGTCTAAGCAGGAGGGGCCGGAACGTGGTACGCTGCTGTTAAATGAACAAAAATATTGTCAGATGGTAAGGGAGTTTTTCATTCTGTGAAATTGGATGCTTCAGAAAATTTTCTTTCACTTGTTTTTGTCGGGTTCATAGAGAAGCGGCTTGTTGTTGACGAACCAACACTCCTTGAGCAGTGAAGCGAGAATTGCTGGGTCGTTCTGGCTTCAGTGAAAAAAATAGGTGGCAGCTTTAATAATACAAACTTCGTTGACGAGCCCGGGTAGAGGGCCTCTTACCCTTCTGCCTGACACATTACCGAGACTGAAATGTTGCCAAGTCGCTTGGCGACAGAGCTGGCTGAAGGGCAAACGCAACGAACATAGCGCTCCTTCAACCTTTCAGCGAGTCCGCCGATCGAAAGAGTCACGTTGCCTCGAGCAATCTCGAATTCTAACGGAGTTCAGCTGGTGTAAGTTGTGCTGTGCCATATTTTGGCAAATGGAAAAGATAAACGCGGCTTTTACTTTGTGAGCATGAGGATGTAAGTTATAAAGAAAGCTGCTGAGAAAATAGAGTAGACGCTGCGAGAGCGCTTCGTCATCACGCGCGTACCATCACTATGAGTCACTCAATGTGATGATGACTCAATACTCTGCAGAACTCCAACCGCTGATTAGAGAGGCTTGACGCATCACTGCAACTGCAATTACCGACAACTCTTTTACGACGTGACACAACGCTGCTGTGTCGGCTGGGGTAGGAGTAGCCTTGGCTAACTCCTACAACTGTCGTATTGGGATGGCGGACTCACCCATGAGCGCTAAGTGCAAGTGGGAAGAGACCATCGGCCACCTTCTGTTCTCGCTTCGATAAACAACACGAGACCCTCCACTGTGTCTTGAATAGATAGGCCATTTACAGACGTTTTAGAGCCTGTCCTCACAGCTCATCAGCCCAGAAAGCTATTCGAGCTCTTCTACAGTACCAGAGGGCGACATACTTGAGTGCCCGACTTTAGAACTGCTGTACCTGGCTTAGTGCACGTGAAAGTGCACTCAAGACTCGTGCCCTTTCTCGCTCTTTCTTTCACTCGCCCATCCCCCTCCCCACCTGTAGGCCAGCAAACTGGACAAAGTCTGGTTAACTTCCCTGCCTTTCCGTTCTTACCTTTCTCTCTCCCTGCATGGCTTAATAGTAGCCTGTTCTACTACTGGTTAGACCAAAAATGAAGCAGATCCTAAGAACACTTGGAATCACTGTTACGCGCGTTTATGCTGGTAGCTGGCTACCCAACATCTTTTAGGATTACGCAAAGCGTTACCAAATGGACGAACGTGTTTGTGTAAGACGAACACTTGTGTCTAACGCCACCGTATGTGTGACGACAGCAGCAAGATGACGGTGACGACGATCGTGCGATGCCGACGGCATACTTTCTACTGCGGCTATTCAACGCGGGCTTACGACATGCCCAATGCTTGCTCATGCCCGCTGATTGGGTTCGCCATAGGCACCGGACGAGCGTAAGCGAGAGAAACACAAATTGTGATGTCTTCAGCGACTGCGTGTCATATAATCGTACGTACATATGGCTACGTCTTGTGGTTGTACGTTAAAATGACAATGGTATTTTTACTCCGGTGATGAAATGTTAAAGCCTGTCGACGCGGACTGATCATGAAGGTGGCACCACAGCGTCGCACAATTTTTTACGTAAGGTTAGCTCTTACGACTTCAGCTTCGCACTCGGCTTCAGAAGGCAGCCACAATGACATCTTGCTACCTTCGTGAACAAGGACTTGAAATTTCATGCGGGAAGTGCGCAATGGTGGCATTCACGAGGAAGCGAATGTCTGCGTACGGCGTATCTATTAACGGGCAGCTTATACCATACAGCAGAAGTCACAGGTTCTTGGGAGTCGTAATTGACAGAGACCTATCTTGGACTCCGCACAAGAACTACGTGAAAAAGCGGCTGACTGCTATCTGTCACCTGTTCGGGTTCCTTGCAGAATAAGTTGGGGTGTATCTATACACGCTATGCTACAGCTGTACATGGCGTTGTTCGTTGGATTCTTGCGATGCAGCCTGCCTGCAATATCCAACACCTGCAAGACTAACCTGCGTACGATTCAGAGTATTCAAGCCCAAGCCCTTAAGATATGTCTTGGCTTACCACGCAGTGCATCAACGGCTGAAACCATTGCCCTTGCGCAGGATTACCCAATCACGACGCACATTACCGTTGAGACAATGCGTATGCATCTCAGGCATTATGCTAGGACTCCTTCCCGCCACTTGGCGAGCCTCACTGCTGCAAGGCCCTGCTCGACATTTAGCGATATTGTCAGTGCACATAGTGCGTCGTTTACTTCAGGGTACGCACCTGCGGCCAAGCCAGCGTTTCTTCCGTTGCGTTTGAGCCGTCCACAAGTACATACAGTGATTGCAGGACTACAGAAGAAGACAGATCTACCAGCCCCTGCTCTAAAAGAGCTGAGCTTACTTCTTTTGTATGAAAAGTACAGCAACCACGTGCACATCTATACCGATGGATCGACTACGTCGTGCAGTTCTGGTGGTGCCGTGGTTATACCAACGCGAGGAATGACAGTGCGGTTCAAGACATCGCATGTCACGACCTCAACGGCGGCAGAACTAACAGCCCTGCGTCGAGCACTGGAATTCATTGATTCTGAAAGACCTAGAAAATGGGCTGTGTTCTGTGATTCAAAACCGCCATTACAGTGCAGGCAGTCAGTTCTCCGACACGGATGCCGTGACCAATTGACATATGAAATCGCGAAACTTTACCAACACTTTCAACAAAAAAGTACCGAGGTCGTCTTTCAATGGGTACCTGGCCATTGTGGAATCAGTGAAAATGATTCCGCCGATAACGCTGCTCGCACAGCACATCAAGAAGAGCACAACGTTCCAATTCCGCTTTCGAGGACAGACGCCGCAAGGCAGCTTCGACACCTGGCACGCAGTCTCACACTGACCGAGTGGAACTCTCCGAACTTACGAGTTACACGACTGCGTCGACTAAACCCCTCCCTGCAACTCCGACCTCCACTCGGACTTCCTCCACGTGAAGCTACGCTTCTCTGTCGCCTTTGGTTACGAGTTGCCTTCACAAAGGCATACTCTACATTAATTGGAGTGACTGACAGTGCAGCATGCGAGGTCTGTGGCACCGAAGAAAGCATCGACCACCTGCTGTGCCACTGTCCACGATACACCCCAGAGAGACAAGAACTTGCCAAAGCTTTCCAAAAACTGGACAATCGGCCGGTTTCTGTGCAGGTGCTGCTGGAACATCGCCCCCACCGCCCGTTGGCCCATAAAGCGGTGAAGGCGCTTTGGTGCTTCTTAAGGACGACGGGCTTGTGCGACCATGTATGACTATTAATGCAATTTCTGTAAGACCACACATGTCAGCGAACTCACCGCAATTTCCTTCACCCGCCGTGGTTGCTCAGTGGCTATGGTGTTGGGCTGCTGAGCACGAGGTCGCGGGATCGAATCCCGGCCACGGCGGCCGCATTTCGATGGGGGCGAAATGCGAAAACACCCGTGTACTTAGATTTAGGTGCACGTTAAAGAACCCCAGGTGGTCGAAATTTCCGGAGTCCTCCACTACGGCGTGCCTCATAATCAGAAAGTGGTTTTGGCGCGTTAAACCCCACAATTTAATTTTTTTTTAATTTCCTTCATCCTTCCCTCCTCTCTCTCCCTGTTATCTTCGTTTTCCTCCTTTCCCATTCCCCCAGTGTAGGGTAGCCAACCGGACGTTATTCTGGTTAACCTCCCTACCTTCTACGTATCTCTTTCCCTCCTCCTCCTTAGCTCTTACGTGAAAAGTACTGAGGAATGGGGGCGATCGCGGAGACGGTGCCGTCTAACACAGCGCCTCAAAATGCGAGCTGTCGTGAGGAAAGAACAGAAGGGCCGTGTTACGTTTCGCCTTCAACGCGCGGTAATGCCGGCGCGGATGCAACGGACGCCGGGGCTTTGTTCAAAACGGCGGACATTTTGGCCTGTTCGACGCCGCCGCAACGCCTACCCGCCAAGCGTGTCCAGGCGTGTTTCAGTGCCACGTGTCTTCGTGTGTGCGTGTGTGTGTGTGTGCCCTCGCTTGTCAAAGCGCGGCAGCCGGGGAGCGGAGTTCCCCGAATGAGGAGCCTGGACGTCTCTCGGCTCAACAGTTCGCGCCGTCGTGCGGTGAGGGTTGGCGATGCGTCACTACACTCGGTTCAGCCGGTCTCTCGGCCCGACAGTTCGCGCCGTCGTGGGCTCCTGCTGCGCCGTCCCGTGACCTTCATCCCGTGACCTTCCCTCCTTCCCTTTTGGACCGCGACGCCGGGAGTATAAGAGCAGCTGCCCCCGGACGCGAAGAGAGAGGCTCCGATTTGTACTGTTGAGTTACGTGCTCTCCCGTCTCTCCTCTTCGGTCGAACTGTCCGGCCGCTCTTTTGCTATGTTAGAATAAACAAGTTGTTCTGTTACCAGTCTTCTCATGCTTTGCCGGGACCTTCGGATGCTTCCAATGCCCCAGGCCGCCAGGCCAACGCTACCCTTGGGGCTTGCGACCCATTGGCAATAACGGGCGTCAGCACCGAGACCCCAACAACCCGTGCCAGCGGTGCGATTCCAACATCTGGTGGCAGCGGTGGGATCGCGACAACGGAGGCCAGCAGCGAAGAGATGCGGTTGACTGTATGCTGAGCAGCACAACGACCATCCGGGAGCAGCGCAACGAGCCCTGTGTGATGACTGGTTGCCTGCAGCGGAACGACTGCGCTGAAGTCTTGGCTGCGAGGTTTGGTGAGTGCGGGACTTTCTTCTTCTGAGTTTTGCCAGGCTTTTGTTAGTGTTAGAAACAGAGCTGGTAATTGTGGTTGTCGTTGCTACCGGGTTAGTTTGCGGCAAGACAATAGTAGGCAGTAGAGAAAGCAGCATTCAGAGCAGCCATGGATTTGAAGTCGTTGCGCAAACCGAAATTGCTGGAGCTTGCGAGAGAGTTGGGTCTGGATGTCTCAGACAAACTCAGAAAACCAGAACTGCTAAGGGCTATTCTTGAGTTAGAAGCTGAGGATGACGAGCTGTCGGAATGCCTTGAGACCATTGAGGAGAGGGAGACGGCAAAAAGACAGGAGCGCGAACTTAAAGAGCAAAAAGAGAAACAGGAGCGCGAACTTAAAGAACAGAAAGAGAAAGATGAGCGTGAACGAAAAGAACAGAAAGAGAAAGATGAGCGTGAACGAATAGAACAGAAAGAAAAAGAAGAGCGTGAACACGCTTTGGAAATGAAGCGTCTCGAGTTAGAGATGGAACGCGCTCGTAATGGAAGTCAGGCACACGGTGCAGGAGAACGAGTATTGTTCAAAATGACTGACCTGATGCGGCCGTTTAAGCTTGGAGAGGACATTGGTTTGTTCCTGGTTAACTTTGAGCGAACGTGCGAGAAGCAGGGGTTCTCTCGGGAAACGTGGCCACAGCGCTTGCTCACTTTGCTACCCGGCGAGGCGGCCGACGTAGTCGCTCGCTTGGAGAGAGAGGAGGCAGAGGATTTCGACAAAGTGAAATCGAGTCTGCTAAAAAAGTACCGGCTGTCAGCGGAGGCGTTCCGTCGGAAGTTTCGGGAAAATGAGAAAGGCAAAAGTGAGTCATATACAGAGTTTGCGTACAGGCTTATGTCAAACATGCAGGAGTGGCTCAAAGAAGAGAAAGCGTTTGGTGACCACGAGAAAGTTCTGCAGTGTTTCGGGCTAGAACAGTTTTATAGTCGGTTACCTGAGAACGTGCGGTACTGGGTCTTGGATAGGCCAGACGTTAGTACGGTGGCTAGAGCCGCTGAGTTAGCCGAGGAGTTTGTGACGCGTCGGGCTCGCGGAGCTAAGGACGGTCAAAAGGGTGAATTTGGCTCCAAGTTTGAGAGGCCGAAGTTCACACCCATGAGAGCAAAGGGGGATACACGTAGTGCGGATGCGAGTGAAAGCAGTCCGACCGAACGTAAGGAGACGGCGGCAACCGAAGCCGAACGCAGAAAGCGGTTCGAGATGAGGCAAGCGCGCGTTTGTTATACGTGCCAGAAGCCGGGTCACTTTTCGGCGCAGTGTCCAGAAACAAAAACACAAGTCGTGTTTTTGTCTATATGCAGCACTGACGAGAACATGAAGCTTCTCGAGCCTTACATGCGAGACCTCCTCGTGAACGGGAAAGAGTGCCGAGTGCTTCGCGATTCCGCAGCTACAATGGATGTAGTTCACCCCTCTTACGTAGAACCCGATATGTTCACGGGCGAGTGCGCATGGATCAAGCAAGCAGTGGAAGCTCATAGCGTGTGTCTGCCGGTAGCAAAAGTGCTTATTGAAGGACCTTTCGGAGCACTTGAGACGGAGGCCGCAGTGTCATCTATGCTGCCCCCCCAGTACCCGTACCTATTTTCGAACAGGTCCGATCACCTCCTGCGCGAGAAGGGGCTTTTGTTTGGTGAGGCTAGCGTTCAGGCCTTAACCAGATCGAAGGTTCGGGAGCTCGCTGCAAAGGCGGTAGTTGCGGGACCGACGTTGTTGAACGATGAAAAAGGGTCAGAGGCGCAGCAAGCTGGTATTCGGAGCACGCCCGAACGGGATAAAATTGAGCCTGTAGCGTTAAAGGCACCAGATACTGGAGAGGAAATTCCCGATGCGGGAAATTTAGAAGAGCTTCCGGTCGAGCTTCCGGGACTAGGCTCAGTGACGAACAGGAAAGACACCGATCAAGTCATTAGTGACTTAATAAGTAAAGCATCGCTGTCGCCTGAGCAGAAAACCGAACTACACCAGCTCTTACAAGAGTTTCAAGGTCTGTTCTCTGAGAGGCCTGGTAGGACTTCTGTCCTTACTCATGACATAGAACTTACCTCCCCAGAGCCAGTACGATCCAAGGCGTACCGGGTGTCACCCCGCCAGAACGATATTATGGAGGCTGAGGTAAAGAAAATGCTACAGCTCGGTGTTATTGAAGCGGGTGAGAGTGATTATACCTCCCCTTTGATTTTAGTTGAGGTACCGGGCAAGGAACCTCGTCCTTGCGTCGACTACCGCAGGCTTAATTCCATCACTAAGGATCAAATTTATCCGATCCCTAACATCGAGGAGCGCCTTGAGAGAGTGAGTAGCGCTCAGTTTATTTCCACCCTAGATCTTGTCAGGGGTTATTGGCAGGTTCCACTTACAGAAGAGGCTAGTAGGTATGCGGCGTTCATTTCACCAATGGGGACATTCCGTCCTAAAGTTTTGAGTTTTGGTTTGAAGAACGCGCCATACTGCTTTTCAAGCCTCATGGATAAAGTGTTGCGGGGACAGCAAGAATTCGCTTTACCGTATCTAGACGACGTAGCGATATTCTCCGCATCCTGGCCTGAACATATGGCGCACTTGCGGGCAGTGCTAACCCGCCTGCGCGATGCGGGCTTGACAGTCAAGGCTCCCAAGTGCCAGTTAGCACAGGCCGAGGTTGTCTACCTCGGACACGTGATTGGTCGGGGTCGTCGCCGCCCCTCTGAAATAAAGGTGGCCGCTGTGCGAGACTTCCCGCAACCGCGCACGAAGACCGATATTCGGTCGTTCTTAGGTGTCGCCGGCTACTATCAGAGGTACATCCCCAGGTACTCTGATATCGCGGCTCCCTTGACGGATGCTCTAAGAAAGACAGAGCCGCAAACAGTCGTCTGGGATGAGACGAAGGAAAGAGCTTTTAGCGCCCTAAAGAGCGCCCTAACAAGCCAACCTGTGCTACGATCGCCCGACTACACAAAAGGGTTCGTTGTTCAGTGTGATGCTAGTGAGCGAGGCATGGGCGTTGTACTGTGCCAACGGGAAAATGGAGAAGTAGATCACCCCGTCCTGTATGCTAGTCGTAAGCTGACCAGTCGTGAGCAGGCGTATAGCGCCACCGAGAAAGAGTGTGCGTGTATCGTGTGGGCCGTTCAGAAATTGTCATGTTACCTAGCTGGCTCGAGGTTTATCATTGAAACGGATCACTGCCCTCTCCAATGGCTGCAGACCATCTCTCCCAAAAATGGCCGCCTCCTGCGCTGGAGCCTCGCTTTGCAACAATATTCCTTTGAGGTGCGTTACAAAAAGGGGAGTCTCAACGGTAACGCCGATGGCTTAAGTCGAAGCCCCTAACGTGGGAATCAGCCTCAAAATTGCTTGTTACTGATGTTTTTCTTCCTGAGGCAGGATTTTTTTTAACTTATTGCTTTTGTGTAGTGTTTCAAAGTGATGATGTGCTTTTTAGTGCAATTTTTCCGATTTGTGGACGCGTTCTGAGTGCTGCTAAACTACTGTAAGGAACTAGGCAGCAGTAAAAAAAGGGGAAAGAGCCTGGCAGGGCTTAGTGAGGGTTGTGCCGTGCTTGCTGACTGAGCGGTTGACTTTTGGCGTGGTTCTAACGCTTGCCGGAAACGAGAACAAAAATGTCAACTCTCCCGAAGTCACTTTGCAGTGTCCTGTGTGCACCTGAACGTGAGAACGAGGCCTTCTCTGTGCGCTGCGCTCAAGAAACGCCCAAGGACGCCCAACTTCGGTTATGAGCCTCATCGAGCGACATCCCTCCGGACAGCGGATGCAGTCCCCTGACCATCGGGATCTCCTTCCCCCGGCGGGGCGGTCTGTTACGTTTCGCCTTCAACGCGCGGTAATGCCGGCGCGGATGCAACGGACGCCGGGGCTTTGTTCAAAACGGCGGACATTTTGGCCTGTTCGACGCCGCCGCAACGCCTACCCGCCAAGCGTGTCCAGGCGTGTTTCAGTGCCACGTGTCTTCGTGTGTGCGTGTGTGTGTGTGTGCCCTCGCTTGTCAAAGCGCGGCAGCCGGGGAGCGGAGTTCCCCGAATGAGGAGCCTGGACGTCTCTCGGCTCAACTGTTCGCGCCGTCGTGCGGGTGAGGGTTGGCGATGCGTCACTACACTCGGTTCAGCCGGTCTCTCGGCCCGACAGATCGCGCCGTCGTGGGCTCCTGCTGCGCCGTCCCGTGACCTTCATCCCGTGACCTTCCCTCCTTCCCTTTTGGACCGCGACGCCGGGAGTATAAGAGCAGCTGCCCCCGGACGCGAAGAGAGAGGCTCCGATTTGTACTGTTGAGTTACGTGCTCTCCCGTCTCTCCTCTTCGGTCGAACTGTCCGGCCGCTCTTTTGCTATGTTAGAATAAACAAGTTGTTCTGTTACCAGTCTTCTCATGCTTTGCCGGGACCTTCGGATGCTTCCAATGCCCCAGGCCGCCAGGCCAACGCTACCCTTGGGGCTTGCGACCCATTGGCAATAACGGGCGTCAGCACCGAGACCCCAACAACCCGTGCCAGCGGTGCGATTCCAACAGCCGGCATGTGACGCAAGCGCCAAGCGTCTCGAAGAGCGGCTTTGGGCACAAGAGTATGCGCACGATCGTGGCCTGGTGGTTAGACCATGGGGCTCGAAGACAATGCTTCGATTCTGCTGTCTTTATTACAATTTATTACAATTTGTTTATATTACAGAGGTCTAAAGTGGGGCGAGACAGGAGCCACCTACCTAGCCACCGCGGAGTGATTGTAATGCAGCAAAGGTTTCGCATTAAAAAATAAACTGAAACAAAAATACCAAATGAAGCCTCGCGGAAGCCCTGAAGATATGTTCATATTTGCGTTTAATGCAAGCGAGAAATTATACCGCGCTGTTTCGGAGTGCAAACAGGTTGTTAAATTGCTGCAGTTTCATGAACAGATCGTAATCACAGACCTAACCGTCAGGACTCATAAATTCAAGAGACGTGTGGAAGAGTCTAGAGAGAGGGGCGGATAACAAAGGAAAGAAATAATATTGAAAGTAAACAGATGCAAAAAGGGCAAAAAGAGAAATAAGCGAGTAGTGGAGCGTGCGCAGCATAAACGCAAGCAGAATGCTAAAAGCACGAATCAGGATCGTGCCCCTCGGCGTGCCGTTTATAAGTTTCTTCTTTATCTCCTCCCAGCCTTTCTCTTTCCCACTGCGCTTCGGGGATATTCGTTTTCTTATTCGCTCGCCTGCCCGAAGGGTCCGCTTCCTTAGCGTGCAGTATACGTTCTTATTCTTCACTTGCTGGGATCCGAAATCACCCGGACTTGACAGGAAATCGACCGAGCATTTATAGAAGCAGCAGACTCGCAGGGCGGGGCGTGTTCCAAACGCTCATTACCTTCTCTTGCTTCAGTCTCGTCTCGTTACTGCCGCTGTTTCCTTGGTTCGTAGCTTTTCTTTATTTTATGCTTTTACTTTGCGAACTCTGTACCATTACCTCCGCTTCACTGCAAGAGCGTCGTAGCTGCGCGAAGGACAACAAGGCCTTGCAGATGCCTCAAGCTTTTCCGGATCACCCCGTTTGATTCCGCCTGACTTTATCTCTTTTTTTTTCGCTTCCTCCAGCAGGATATGCTTGAGACTGGAGCGGCAGCATTGTTTGACTCTTTGGTGCGCTTCCACTGTCTTATCAGCGATTCTCTAGAAATTCCGTCCATGGGAGCCACGCTGCAAGAAAAGCGTCTATTTAAATTCCCCGCATACCCTGTCACACAGGGCAAGGAACACTGCTATAATTTATTTTAGAGTGAATAACTGTCGTTGCCTCTTTCACCCGTGTTCATAGTTAATCGGGGACCGGCAAGGAACGTGCTCTTTTGTTCATACATTCCCCATTCGTTCGTTCGTTCGTTCGTTCGTTCATTCGTTCGTTCGTTCGTTCGTTCGTTCGTTCGTTCGTTCGTTCGTTCGTTCGTTCGTTCGTTCGTTCGTTCGTTCGTTCGCTCGCTCGTTCGCTCGCTCGTTCGTTCGTTCGTTCGTTCGTTCGTTCGTTCGTTCGTTCGTTCGTTCTATTCGCTTACGCTGAGAATTATCGTCGATGGTTACTGCAGAATTACTGTTCTCTTCTCTTTCTTTCATTTTCTCTGCGGGTAGCTTTTCTTGCCTCTTTCACTCGTTTACGCTGTGGTCAGAGGTGGCTGACCTTACGCCACCGATACAATTAGGCGCCGATACGATGGGCGCAGGCTCTCGTACAAGCGAGTTGCGAGAGCATTTGTCAGCGAATGGAAACTATCATAACTCTGTGATACGTACATGTCGTCCACCTACACCACCGCTACATATACGTGCTGGTTAACTAATCCGTTCTCAGCGGAAATTATGGAATGAAAGAACGAACGTTACCTAAATATCCTCACTGCAACCAATATAAGTCTACAAGCGTATCATTCCGTTAATAAAGCGGTATACAGCTGATAGCGTTAGGCTATTCGCTTACATGAACAATCATCGTCGATGGTTACTGCAGATTTGTTTTTTTCTCTCGTCTGATCAGAGTTTTAACATCTCGAAAGAAGTGACGAAAATTGTATAGTGGAGGACTTTAGATTGATTTATACCATTTGGGGTTCTTTTGACACGCGTGAAAACTGCGGTATAAACTACCGTTTCTTGCACTGTGTTCCAATCGTAGTGTGGTTGCTGCAGTCGGGTACTGAACCCACGACTTCGGCGCTCATTACAAGAACGCCACAGTCGCAGAGTTACTGCGGCGGCTCTCGTTGTCTTACTTATATCACTATCATACCGTGCTCCTCGTGATCTTTATAGATATAGAAATAAAAGCGAGTGCTACAGGTAGATAGCCTTAAATGGAGTCTAGATTGGAGGAAGTATGCCACCGGCCACTACGTGTCAATTCTATGCAAAAAAAGTTTGTTTTAAACATACATAGATAAATAATGACAATAAGAAGGACACTATAGCACGCGCACACAATCTTCGCTTTAATTTTTGTTGTACAAATTTGCGAGGTCTTCAGTTAGAAATTAAGTTCAGGTTCAGCTTTGGCTATGCGGGGAACGAAGCTGTAGCTTGGCTGGCAATGTTGATGGTAGTAACAATACTAAATATCTGTCTCGGTCCTAAACGAACGCTTAATTACGCTGCGATAGATGCAATAATGGGGAGCTGCGAATGAATTTTGACCACGCAGACGTCCGATGGCGTCGAAGTAGTGATTACAGGGTCGCTTTTTTTTATTTCCAATTGGCCTAAATGTGTTTACGGCAGTCGGGAACTCAACACACAATCATACTGAGCGGAATAACTTGATAAACACAGAACTACAACAGTAGGTAAATATCTGTTGAGTGAGAACCCTATTGTTGAAAGAAAATGTTGGAAATGATTAGCACTTGTCTGATACACGTCACTCAGCAGATGCAATACAGTAGATTACTCTGCTTTAATTTAGTGAGGAAGGCCAGTACAGCAAGTCATCGGTTATACAGTATAACGGTTGAGGGGCTTTTGTTCCTCCGTTTCTTTGAATTTCAGGAAAGACAAGGAAGAGTGTATAGAGCTAGAAACGCACTCAAAGTGTTCGCCAGGAGCGTCGGCTTGGTCCTTCAGCCTGTCTCCTTGTTAGTTTATCAAAGGCAACGGATGGATTTGCTGCCCCTTCAGCCTTCTCAGCACGTCCTATACTTTAACATCATATTAGTACGAATAAATACCGGAAAGAAACCTCTCCCAGCTTGCCCTTCTTGGTTGTCTTCGCGTCCTCCTTCCCTGCGATTTGATCTGTTTG
Source organism: Dermacentor andersoni (assembly GCF_023375885.2). Lineage (NCBI taxonomy): Eukaryota > Metazoa > Arthropoda > Arachnida > Ixodida > Ixodidae > Dermacentor > Dermacentor andersoni. Next base: position 136,405,345 of record NC_092818.1, read on the forward strand.
AATGCAATAAGGTATTCCGCATTAGGATATCGACGAAGAATGCCCAATGCTTTGTTTTGTTTCTTTCGCGCCTGCCTACAGTCGTCGTTCCAGCAGGAGCCTCGTCTTTTGCCTGAGTTCCCGTTTGTCTGTAGGATGCATTTTTCTGCTTCGTCTATTATAAAACCGGTAAAATGCGCTACTGCGTCATCTATGCTAAATTCACTGATAAAATCTTTTAATACATAAATAAACTTGATTCTTTAAAATGATCCCAGTAGGTGGATGATAGTTTCCACAAAGGGCATGTGGAGGGCATTCGTATTGCTGTATCAGGTTTAGGGTTACAGGGGAGTGGTCGCTTGCAAAGAGATGTTTTATTACACTCCATCCTAAATACGGAAAGATGGCCGCAGAGCCAATAGATAAATCTATTGAAGAGTACGAATTATGTTCGGCACTGTAATACGTGGCCTCTCTTTTATTAGAGGCACGCACAAGAGGATACAAGAAAGTTTTCTATTAGCCGGCCTCTCCTATCGCAACGGGAGTCTCCCTACAAAGTATTGTGAGCGTTAAAATCACCCACGAGCATGTAAGGTTCTGGCAGTTGATCTATAAGGTCATAGAGATCTGTCAAGTCAGTTTATTTACATCATTATGATGTGGGCAGGCTCAGGCAAAAAAGCGAACGATTTTCGCTTGAGGGAGCCCGAGCCCCCCTACATGGCGTACAGCAAGGTCAAAGGTTTTAAAAAAAAGCACAAAATCCACACACTACATAACAGAATATAATACAAGAAATTCAGAACAATCGATATAAACTCTTCGTACATGCTCATTAATACACAATGCATAGGTGTTAACAGATATGCAAATGTCATTCGTGTCACACTTTAACGCAAAGGGAATACAGCGTCTTACAAAAAATGATCGCTTAGAGTTTGTGCACTCGATGTTTCACGAGAAAAACGTTCAAAGATGAATTTATTTAGTAACCTTGGTACTGCATTACGCATCATCTGTCGACCATGTTCTGTAGGGCAAAAGAGAATGGTCCAACCTTCGTGTTTTCGAAACGAGTATGGCGTTGAGTTTGATTCGAGGGATGACAATGCTATTGCGTTCGTATCTATTTTTTGGAGTTGATAGTTAGGTGCTATTTATATGAAACAGACAGTAACCAAATGATTTAAGAGAACTGAACGCACTGACACTGCTTCACGGGGTGTGCGCAGGGCTACATGATGACAAGCAACATACTTATTTGCGACGATCGCTGCACCACCGATCTCGTCACGGTCCTTTCGGAAGAAGGCGTATTACCGAAGAAGGCTTTCCTGAATAGAGTTTAGGCGTGTAGCTTGAACACACAGCAACTTTAGGCTATGTTTATATATCAGTTATTTGACATCATCGAGAATGTGGAGGAGACCTCTCACATTCCAATGTCATATTTGTGTAGCCATAGCGATAGTGTTTATTGCTGTGTGCTTAAGAGCGGAAAACTTTGTCAGCCCACCGGGCCCTTTCCAGGCCCCTTGATGAGGGGTTTGTCTTCCTTGGCGTCCTCCAGAGAGCTGCGACTATCTTTCGGCATCTGGGACGCCGATACAGTTGATGTATCCATCGCCTCGGCCGAGGCGCTGGATGCCCGCTTTCGCGGCGCGCTCGGGGTTGTTTTAGGTTTCTTTGATCGAGCAGAGGGCCTTGAGCTTGCAGGCACGAAGGCCTGCTGGCTCTTCTTCGTAGGTGGCGGAGCAGCGCAGGCTGTTTTCTCTGTGGGGGCTGGTGGCGCTACCGCCGGTCCACTCTGTGTGGTCCTGACGGTCGCCGAGAACCGTTGTGACACTGTCCCCTGCCGTGACACTTCGACGTGCAATGATACCTGCGCAAATGAGAGTCGCTGGCACGCCTCTTTAAAAGAAATATTCTGTTACACTTTGAGGGTTATTACCTCCTTCTTGCATCATGGGCAAGACTTGGAGTATGCCGGGTGCCCACCGCCGAAGTTTACGCAGTGGGGCGTCTCATCCCAGTTGTCAAAAGGGTGTTCGTGAGAAGCGCATTTTGCACAGGTCAGGCGACCTCGGCAGCTCTGAGAGCCGTGGCTGAATCGTTGGCATTTGAAGCAGCGGCGTGGGTTAGGTGTGCATGGTGGAATATGGACTTATATAGCCTGTTTCGATGTATTTGAGTAGTGTGCTGGTGCAGAAAGTCAAGATGAGGTGTTTGGTTGGGATTTAATGGTTATCTCGTCGTATCTTAATTAGTTGGACGTTCGTAACGTGTTGTTCCTTCTATCGCTCGAGGAGCTCAGTTTCGGTCAAATCTAGCAGGTCTTGTTCGGATGTCACTCCTAGTGTGTTGTTCAGAGAAAGGTGCGGGATTGTCGTGATTGGAGAGTTTCCAAATTCCACATGTTCCGGCAATTTCTGGTCCTAATGTTTGACACGGGCTTCCAGCAAGAGATCATTGCTGGTCATTTTCGTGATCTTCTAACCGGCACCTAGTTTTTCAGTTACATACTTCGAAACTAGAAATGGTGGTGGTGTTCGTGCAGTCTTTTCATGATTTTCACAGTGAATGACGTGGTGATTTGGGTAACTCTCTTGGATTTGTATGAAAAAGCTTAGAGATTCATCAGTGCTCCCTCTTTTTGAAAGAGGGCGATCACGTAGTCGGGGAAAAGAGCTTAAAGCCACGAAGAATTCGTTTTATTTTGGCAGTTACGCCAGCCGCCCACGACCGAGCCCAACAAGGGGATGCTACGATACACGAAGGAATCGTAGACGACAGCTGTACATGGCTACTATAACCTAATATTATACACCCAAGGTAGGATAAAATACACCAGGTTAACCCTTACTGCCTGGCGACATTGGAAGTAAAACGAAAGGAGAAGAAAACAGGAAAGATAGAAAATCGGGAAAGAAAGCACAAAGATTCAAGAGGAGGACATAAAAAGGCAACTCCCGATATCCCCCGGGTGGGTCAGTGCGGAGGTGCCGTCTACATGAAGCCGAGGCCAAAGGGGTGTGTTGCCTCCGCCGAGGGCCCTTAAAGGTCCCAACACTCAGCATCGGCTCAAGGGCCAGGATCCCCTTTTCACTGGACATGGCATGCGGGGGATGGCGCGCGCCCGAGCCAGGAGGAGCCGTGGCTTTTTCGCTCCTGCCGTAGTCTGCACAATAGTGTATTGGCTTTTGTTTGATTGCATTTCTTTCTTTCTTTCTCTCTTTCTTTCTCTCTTTCTTTTTTTTCTTTCTTTCTTTTGTATTTTGTATTTTGTTTGTTTGTGTGATCCAAAACAAAAAGTGATTGCGCCCTTGTCTTAATCGCTTATTTCTTTTTTTCGAACTGCATGCATCCATAACTAGCCTAAGGCTAAGGATCCAGACGTTGTCACATGCCAGTCTTGTATATTGATCTGAGTAAAGTGTGTTATTATTATTACATATATATAAAAGAAGTCACGCACCATTAGACGCGGGAGAGTCCAACCCTGGTGTGCTCGGGTACGTGGTGTCGCAACATACCAAACGCCTGCTGAAGCAGACGTCACTGCATGGTTTTATTCAAAGATTGGAAATAATCACGTTGACAATAATTGTCCGAAATAAATGTCTTTGCGTTTTAAAAAGTAGGAATGCTTAGAGATTTAGGCCAACAAAAAGAAATAACGATCGGTAAATAAAGCCACAAGAACGTCTCAAGCCACAAGCATGAATCTAAGACAAATCCATATAATAGCCGTCATTCACATGGTATCTGAACAACCGTGCGCCGGAGTTCCTTCTAGTAAATATTTGTGGGAAACTACGCCACAAGGTTATGTCGTCAACGTCTTCACTTCCAAAGTGGGCCTCTTGTTCCTTGATATATAAAGAAGTGTTCTGAGAAATACAACGAATTTCTGTCGCTCAGCTTGGAGTCGAAGTTACATTGTGCCTCCATATGCCCGCATTCCAACCCCGACTGACAAATTAAGCTATGATAGTGAAAAAACTGAAACACTTTCCCCAGAACTAGAGGGTAAGGTGTACCGCCGAGAGGTGTCGACAAAAGCATACAATGCGGCGATAAGTACCGCCACAAACGCGTTCCCGGTCAAGTATTACCTGTCAAAAGAAGGGCAGGGCATAGAAGGGAGTGGTTCGAAGTTTCACATCACGGTCTACCGTCATATTTTTCCAATTTGTTCATGCTTAGGTTCTTCACTATTGCCGCTTTTACTTCTTTGTCTTTTTTTTTTCTAATTTCTGGCAGGCCTCCGAAAGCTGTAGTACAAACCACCCTGCTATTTTGCACACTCACGGTTTCACATTCTTCGTTCTTCTTAGGTTTATTTTTTTATAATTTATTTATTTATTATCGCTGAGGCGTTGAGGCTGGCCTACGCTTCGAAAGCTGCTGTTCAAAACACAACGGGAATGATGATATCGATCATGATGAATCCGTATTTAATTGCACAAACCCACTGTGAGGGATAGCGGCAAGGTCTATGATCCGGGTTTCGTCATTTTCTCCCTTTATGACATCCCACACCCTTCAGTTTTCTGTCTTTTTTTTCTTGCTCGCTATTGTCTCCAGGTCATATTTGCGTACTGCGTCATAAATATGCTATCAGTATCAATTCTTTTTTTTTCCTTAAATTCTTGGTCGGGGTAAGAAGGTCGACAAAGGTACATAGGAAAAGACATGATTAACTGTTGTCGCACAAATTTATTCAGGGGTAGAATGGTAGCTTTACTTTCACTTTTCATTTCAGTGAAACTGACCTTCCGAATTTTTAATTAACGCGGTGCTTGACCTCTCCTTTATCGATACATATTGAACAATTTTGTTGCAAATAGTCTGACTGCTCCGTGGCGTACTGTTCTTGTTTTTACGATGTTTCCTTTTGCATTTTACATTTCTCCTTTTAGAATAACTATTTCACTTTTGCTACCTTCCGCCACCCGCATCTCAGCCTATCTCCCTTAGCGGGCAGGTAGCATAGATGAAGATCATCATGATCAATTATCCTCACTATCGAGGGACCTCATGGACACAAATGTTGCGACAAGGGAACTTGTCAAGGGGACAAGTCAAGGGGACAAGTCAAGGGCACTTGTGAGGTGCACCCTTGACGAAGGCAAAACGTTCGCTTCTGAGACATCGTCTGTTCGCACGCCGTTCTCCAAATCAAAAGGTCCGGTGTTTGGTGCGTTAATAACGTTTTGGTGAACGCACTAGCTCATCGAGTGGCAGTATTCGATTGAGGAAGCCACCGCACTGGCTTAGCGGCTGTGGCGTTGCGCTCTTAAGCACAAGGTCCCGAATTCGGTTCCCTGCTGCAGTTGCCGCATTTTAAGGGGGCGCATTGAAAAAACGCTCACGTACTTAGATTTAGATGCGCGTAAAAGAAACTCAGATGATCATAGTTAATCCGGAGTTCCTCGGTATACGGTGCGACTCATAATCACATCGTGGTCATGTCATATACATCAAAATCACACCGTTTTGACGCATAAAGCCGCAGAATTTAATGAATTAATTTTACTAGATAACGGATCCTTTGTGTCACATAACTTATTCGGTCTTTTTAATTCAATATATTGATTGTCTGATGGCAGGTGTTACACTAGTAACTCCAGTGAGTTCCCATACTAGGGCTATCTCGGTCCGCTTCAATTTATATATTCTGGGTGACCCACGTAACTTTAGCCGAACTAAAGATATGCGAATGCCGCGTAGCTGGGCAGAACCAAGTTAATCTTGTTTGCCCTCGCTTGGAGATCCTCACATTATTTTTTTCATTCTGCCTAAATACATAACTAGTCGTAATTGATTAAGCAGCTTCTCAAATATAATTAGATGAAAAGTGTCCATGAGAAAGTTGTAGAGAGACATCAAAGACTGCCAATACAGCTTTCTCTTGCTCAATACGCGCTACATAAAAGTGTTTTTCCGAGCGTGAATGAAGCCCGCCAATACTCGCAAAGTGCCTCGAGCGGCCAGTCGCGCGGCAATTTTGCGTGCTTCGTTCACGCTCGGCTAAGCACTTTTATGTACGACGTATTGAGCAACCGAAAGCTGTATCGGGAGTTTTCATGCAGCTCTACAGTTTTCTCATTGACACTTTTCATCTAATTATAATAATTTGATAACATTATTAATTAATTAGGACTTGTATGTAATTAGGTAGCATTAAAAAATAATCTCAGTATCTCCAAGCGACGGCAAACAACATCAACTTAGTTCTGTCCAGCTACGTGGCTTTCGCATATTATTAATGTTTGGCTAAAGTTACCTGGGGCACCCTGTATACCCGCATTAAAGGAGGCGCTCAGACGCACAGGCACGCGCACACAGTTGTACTTGTGTGCTTTCTACTTGTGCGCTTTTGCTTTCAGGAAACTCTTTTCCGGCGGTATAGTGACAGCTTCAGGAAATGGCGCAAGTGGCCAGGAGTGGAGGGCATGATCTCATGCGCAGCACCAGAACTCCGTATCGATTCCTATGCTATTTTTTTTAATCTTCTAGGCACACTGGATCTGCTTAGGGTTCATTATTCGGATTTATTTCGCAAAACGCGAGCACTTTCACTCCTTCTTGAAGATGCGCTCTTCTTTAACTTTAACCTTTTCCTTCGCGAATACCTTTATCCAGGAGGAAATGAGGTCTCCTTATTCGTTATTTGAAAAGCGGTCTTGAAAAAAAAAAGAAATGCATGAAACCATGGCATTGAGAGAGGAAAGACGAAGACGGCCAACGCGAGTACAGCAGGCAAAACAATGTCTGGTGACCACTCGCAACTTCCCCAACTCTGATGAAGCCCCTCCGGCGCTTTGCGGTTCCGAGTCTTAGCCGGGACTTCTTCCTTTCTTTTTCTTTTTTTTTTTTTCTGCGCTGCACGACATCTCGTTTTCCGGGTTCCGTCTGAGTTTCATGCCTTGTCAGGCGAAATCAAGAGCAGTGCCTCGGGACTCCAATAACCCCGCGAGTGAGGAAATATAACCTCCTCTTCCAGGATCGCTTTTGCTTTCAGGAAACTCTTTTCCGGCGGTATAGTGACAGCTTCAGGACCATTTGAACGCAAATGCAACACTTTTTCTTAGCCGTATCAGCGCTGCCTGTTTGCTTCTTTTGAGTTCGGAAAAGGCGAGTGGGAAAAAAAAAATGAAGAGGCCAACTGACTTCTGCCATTTCTTCGGCTCCACACTCATTTACCGCGACAGCAGCAGGCTGTGACAGCGGACACCGCCATTGTTAGTGTTCATTTGTCCTCGAAACATGACGCCTACACACGAGAGTGATTGGCCATGCAGAGACACTTAATACTGTCGGATAACAAGAGAGAAACAGCAATGATGGTGGGGAAATGAGGGTAGACTGCGGTTTGGCTGCGCAAAAGAATACACAGATCCAACCATGCTGGAATCTGTGTGAAGCAAAGTCATCCTAAAGCAAATAATTAAATGCTGCGCCTATACAAGTGAAATCAGTGCGTGCAGTTGATGTTATCTTCAATTTGTGTTACGTGTAATCTCATGCAACGTTCACACACCGCAAAGGTCACGCTCTAGTGCCGTGCTACGATTATGTTTTTACACCACAGCTGTTCACAAGCTATGCCTAAACGCAGTCGTCAGTTCAGATTGACGACGGACGGACGGACGGACGGATGAATGTTATGAGCGTCCCCTTTGGAACGGGGCGGTGGGTTGCGCCACCAAGATCTTGCTATTATACTGCCTAATGTCCTAGCTAGGTTAAAAAAGAAAAAGAAAAAAGAAACACGATCAACACTCACAACCAAATTTTCTGAACCCCTATTGTGAGTGAACTTTGATTTTGTGCGTCTACGTTTTTTGTCGCTTCTCTACTTCCACGAATTTTCCAATCGCCTCTTACTAATCTCTATTGCGGACATGTTTACTTTTCCCCTACTCTCACTGAACCCAAATGCTTTAATGAAGCCAGTGGTGCCTAAATCAACCGCTGGGCAGACGTCTTCACATTATAATAAAACATGCTCCATAGCTTCCCTAGCTTTACCGCAGCAAGCACATGCTTCTTCTTCCTTCTTATATCTCGCTTTATAGTTGCGTGTTCTCAAGCATCCCGATCTCGCTTCGAAAAGCAATGAGCTTCCCTTTAAGTTATCATAAATTCTTTCTTTCCTGATTTCGTTTCTTCCTCTTAAGTATTTTCCATTGTCGCCACCCATGAGACTATTTCAGCCTCTCTGACTTACCGATTGACAGTTCTTTGTTGCTGTGTTGCTCACCCTACAGGCTGCATACTTGCTGCTAAGCTTCCTAGTTTTTTTTCCTCCACTGTAAATCAATGTTTTTCCTGTACAGATACCGCAACACTCTCCCAGCCCATTTACTTTCTTCCATGTTCCTCAGCCATTATTCATACTCAATTTTACTGTGAGCTTCCCTCACTTCAAAACTAGTCCAGCCCATATCACCCTGCACAGCTTCATTTGTAGTCTTCCCGTGAGCGCCCAGTACAAGGCGTTCCATTGACCTTTGGTTCCCATCGAGCCCTGCTTGTACCCCCGATTTCAAAGAAACAGTTGCATTTCCAAAAGTAAGTCCTGGAACCATTACACCTTTCCACATACCCCGGAGCACCTCGTACCTGTTGTGTCGCCATTCCGCTCTGCGCTTCATTGTGGCTGAATTTGTCTTCCCCTCTACTGTTATTGTTTTTTCCTGTGTTTCCTTATATCTATTGCCTTCGTTTATCCATATACCAAGGTATTTATATCCTTCTACTCGAGGTATTTACTGGCCCTGCATTGCCACTGTCTGTTCACTGTTACATTGAACACCGTACCACCTGATTTTTCTGACACTAAATTTCAAACCTAAATGTCTCACCTTCATGTCCACAGATATTCGCCAGACGTTTAAAATAACGTTTCTTGTTAGCTAGCAACACAATGTCGTCCGCATAAAATAAACCTGGAAGCTGCTGCTCTACTACTGTGCCCGCCTGTTTCTATGAGAGATTAAACCCGATATTACTTCCTTCCAGCGCCCTCTCCATCCTCATCGTAAACATCGTACGTCGTAAACAGCAGTGGAGATAAAGTGTACCTCTGCCTCAGTTCTTTGTTGATATAAGCTTTCTCCTCATTCCTCATCCCTTCCCATTCAATGGAAACGGTATTTTCTAGGTAAATCTCTCTCAAAAGCTGTAGACAATCGTCACCTAAGCCTTCCCCTGCCAGAATATCCCACAATATGTTGTGGTCTACGTTGTCATGCGCTGTTGTAATGTCTAAAAACGCAACATATAACGGGCTGCTTTCCACTCTTTATATTTCAATGCACTGAGTAACAACGAATAAGTTGCCATCCAAACGCCTACCTTTTCTGAAGCCATTCTGAAGTTATACCAAAATGCCATTATTCTCTACCCATGCTTGCAGCTTTAATTTGATTGCCTGCATTGCTAGCCTGTATGTTACCGATGTAATGGTTAATGGTCTGTACGAGTGATTTTATCTTTCTTCCCCTTGCCCTTATAAATTAAATTCATTCTACTTTGTCGCCAACTGTCTGGTATTGATCTATCTCTTAAAGTACTTTCCACTGCTTTCACTGGAGCTTCCTTAATTCTTCTAGGTCCTAGTTCATTAATCAGTCTAACGGAAAACTTGTCTAGCCCTGTGGCTGTGCGCTTAGGAATTTTCTCTTCGGCTCTCTTCCAGTTGAAATTTGTCAGCACCAGTTCCTTTTCCATCTGGTTCTCTTTCATGCTCTTTTTTGTCAAATACAACCTCGTCATGGCCTTGGAAAGATGTGGCTGTTATATTTCGGATGTACTTTAATGCCGCTTCCCCTTCCAGTTTGTTTCCATCTTCGTCCAGGATATGTTGTTTCATTGTTGTTGACTTCTTGCCTAATAATTTTATGTGGTTCAAAAATATTCTAGGTGCGACCTTCTTTTTCTCACGTATTTCTGGCGACCAACGTTCACTTTCACCTTTTATCTTTGCTTGCACCAGTATTTGATCCATAGAGTTTCTTTCCCGGTATATTTCCCATTTACTGGCTACTTCAGCCTGCGGCAACTGCGCCTTCTTTGCTTGCCTGTACTCTCGGAAGGCTTTCTATCGTTCCGCGATCGCTTCTCGTATCTCTTCACGTGGGGAACTGCTAGAAACGCCACCTCGCGGAAGCGTGAGTGAACACGTGAACAGCTGATGGAATAGTGTCCTGGCCGTCATCTGACTTACGTGAAGCGTACGACAAAAGGCTGGAGGAGGATTATATTAAACCTTGTTTTATCGACGAAAATTCGAGGTACACTCGGCGGATGGGGGAAGAGCGGTGACAGGAAAGCTGAACGCGATCGATTTCTCCGAAGAGCTGCCTCCTTGCAATTCCAATCACGTCGTCACTGTCCGCTACAACAACAACAGCGACAACAACAACAACAACAGACTGGAGCACTCTGCCTTCCTTCATGATTGCCATCCCCCATTCATCTGCCTTAAGGTACAAGCTGATAAGAATCTCTGGATGACTAGTTGGTCAACATCCTTTTCATTTTGTTGTGTTCACATCGCTTATGTAACAGCCGCGAGAAAAAATTCACGAAACAAAGGTCGTCTGGCGAGGCAGTAGCGATGATGACTTCAATACGCTATCCTTGAGGTCGCGGATTCAATCCCGGCCGCGGCAGCTGCATTACGATAAGGCCGGAATACGAAAACGCTTGTGTACGTAGATTTAGGTGCGCGTTACGCCAAAGTGATCAAAATTCATCTGGCATCTCCCAATACGGCGTGTCTCAAGATCAGATTGTGGTTTATGAACGCATTACCGTAAAACTTAATTTTTTAAACACGGCCTAACGGTAAGGACGGGGACACCAGTTGCGTACTTTTAGCTGTTGTCACAGTAAACGAGAAGACACTGACATTTCTTTTAGAAATCAAACAAAATGCGCATGCAGAAGAAAAAAACAATTAGGCACAGACCACATTACCTTGTAGACAGGTAACAAGCCAGATCGAATAGGAGAACACTTCGTATCGTAAGTAAATCACCGCTAAGTATAATGAAGTGAGTGAGCCTCTTGCACTGTTTGCACTGGAGAAAGCCACCGACGTTTATACTACGCAGTACAAGACCATGTTCTTGATTTTGATGATGCCGTTACGATGCTTAGTGGCGGAATCAGTTTTAAATTAATCAGCTTGAAACACAGTACCGCACCTTGCTAATCGAAAACTTATTATACTTATAATACGTGCAGGCGAGCTGTCTAACCTGAATATAATGAACCCAGGTAAACCAAATTATTCACTACATCGAGCACGTGAAACTGAATTACGAATACGCGTGTAAAACGAGTTCTTTATAACAAACTTGATATTGCCTAAATTATCGAAATCGCGGCGCCCGCTGACAGCGCCATAAAGCCTATTGTACGTCAGTGAGCTAACTATATTGTTCTTTAATCATGTCTTTTTTCATTTTCTAGCACGCTTTTTGCTCGGATGTGCTGCGGCGGTGCTTTGTGCCGATATTGAGGGAAGAGGACTGTAGCAGTTGTATAACAATCTCGCGCATGTAGAGAACGCCGTTCTTAGTGACGCTAAGGAGCACCCTAAGGCGCAAGCAACTTTACTGTTCTCTCTACACGTACTTTCCTTCACATTAGATAGATTCCTTGCTTGCTTCTTCTTTTTATCCACTTGAAATAGCAAAACCATATTGAACGAATGCATCCCACATGTTCGTTGAAGCTCGTTATAGGAGAGTTTGGGTATATCAAGTTACCTGACTTATCGAGCTATTTATAGAGCATAAGCCCTTTTCTTATATCCTGCTTCCGGTGCACAGGCCGGTTCATATTATTTATGTCAGCAGCTGTGTTCACGCAGTAAAGTAACATGTACACCTATTTCTTCTTTAGAGTATTTCACTTTGAAACTTCGAGGCACTTCAGCAGTCAAGTAGCAACGCTTTTCTTGAATAGGCGTTGTTAAACAATACATACCTTAGTATAGATGGTGCCTTCTTGCTTAGCCTAAAGTTAGGCATTTAGTATGAGTAAGATTACAGTGAGAGCGCTTCTGCGCTCACCTTCCTAATTGGTTTGATGTGCGCCGGTGTCCATCCCTGGCATGTAGGTGTGAATCAATTAACGAATTCTGATGACTATTTGAATGACTATTTGATGACTAATTAACGAAAGGATGACTACTCAGAGTGGAGCCATAACGATGATGATGATTATTGGTGCATACGCGTTAAGGCAGATAGGCTAAGGATCAGGTGGCAGGAAGTAGCGTAAGAGAAATACTTATTCTAAGAGGAGAAACAAAAGATACAAAATGAAAGAGAGGAGAAACAAGAATGGTTATACAATGTTATCTAATATGTACTAATTAAGGGATTTAAAGACCGCAATAATAAAGAAATTTCGAGAATCAATTTTAGTGAAATCAAGCTACCCGCCGTGGTGGTTTAATGGCTATTGTGTTGAGCTGCTGAGCACGAGGTCATAGGATTGAATCCCAGCCGTGTTTGGTGCACTTCGATTCGACGGAGGAGAAATGCGAAAACGCCCGTGTGTCATGCATTGGGCGCACGTTCAAGAAATCCCAGGTGGCAAAATTTCATCCGGAGTCCCGCCACTGTGGCATGTCTCTGATCAGATCGTGGTTTTGGCGTGCAACACCTCGGCATTTAATTTTAAAAGTAAAGCTATGGAACATATCAGCACGGTAGTCGCTTTGCTGCAGCAAACATCACTGGGCCAATAGTCTAGTATCGAGGCCAGAAGTGATAGCAGTGCAGAAATATTTAATCCTAGTCCAATCTGGCAGAGTGAATGGCAATGTTATGGCTTTCTTTAGCAAATAAGATTGCTTTTGCGTATCTGCGTGTGTTCAAAGCGGTTCAAGACTCAGTCGACATAATATTGTGCCAGCTATTGGCGCCATCTGCTCCGAATTACGCAACTTTTCTTTAGCGACTACCTTAAATTGTGCACATTTCAGGGGTTCTATGTTTTTTTTTTTATGTATGTGTGACCCCTAGTTTCTCTTCCTCGCAGAATTTGCTGTAGCGAGACACCTGAGAGAAATTCGGACCGAATGGTTGGACGAAAGCATTCAGGTAAGAATGTGCCACCGTCATAAAAATTAAATTTGGACGACGCTCTAGCGCTACAGATGCGTTTTGTGTGCCGGTCTAATAACATTTTGTGAATTGGAATTTCTTGCTTGAAATTGAAACAACCTTCAAGAGAAGGCAGGGACAAAAGGCAATGAGGGACCGACGGAGTTCCCGCAACTCGCAGAGTAGCAGCGAATTTAATTAATTAAATCCTGGGGTTTTACGTTCTAAAACGACGATATGATTACGAGGCACGCGGTAGTGGAGGACTTCGGGTTAATTTTGACCACCTGGGGTTGTTTGGTGCGCACTCTGTGCATCAATTACACCCCTCACTGCAACTACGACCTCCACTCGGACTTCCCCGACGTGAAGCTACGCTTCTCTGTCGCCTTTGGTTAGGAGTTGCCTTCACAAAAGCATACTCCACATTACTTGGAGTGACCGACAGTGCAGCATGTCAGGTCTGCGGCACCGAAGAAAATATCGAACACCTGTTGTGCCACTGTCCACGATATGCCCCGGAAGGACAAGAACTTGCGCTCTCCAAAAACTGGACAATCGGCCGCTTTCTGTGCAGGTGCTTCTGGAACACCGTCCCCGTCGCTCGTCGGCCCATAAAGCGGTGAACGCGCTTTTGTGCTTCTTGAGGACGGCGGGCTTGTGCGAACGTGTGTGACTATTAATGCAAATTATATTATACCACACGTGTCAGCGAACTCACCGCTAATTTCCTTATTTCCTTTTCTCCTCTCTCTCCCTGTCATCTTTATTTTCCCCTTTCAAATTCCCCCGGTGTACGGTAGCCAACCGGACGTTATTCTGGTTAACCTCCCTGCCTTCTGCTTTTCTCTTCCTCCTCCTCTTCCTCCTGTGCACTGTACACGGGTGTTTTTGCATTTCGCCCCCATCGAAATGCGGCCGCCGCAGCCGAGATTCGAGCCCGCAACCTCGGCCTTAGCAGCGCAACACCAAAGCCACTACGCCACTACAGAGGGTTAGAGTATCAGCAGTACAGCGCGCACAAGAACAGTGCAAATTAGGCAAAAACAATCGCTTCAACTGAACGAAGAATGTTTAGTCTTTCAATTTACAGCACAAATTTGCCTGTTTAGTCAAAGAAATGGTCATTATGCACAACGACCTACAATCAGCTTAAATCACTTTCAAGATGCAAATAAAGAACAAAAATACGTGTGCAGAAGTAAATATGGGTTAAAGCCTGTTAAATAACGGGAAGAACATGTTAAGAAGAAAAGAATGGTGTGCTCAATGCCAACAAAATAGGCAGAGCTACACTGCACATGCTCCCACAGTGACCAAGTCCCAGCGGTTTGCGCACGACCATGTCTAGTCATTTGGCATTCTGAAACAACAACAAAAAAAGCGCGTGCAGAACAGGTGCAGCTGCGCAAAGGAACTCGCAGTGATCTGCTAAGCGGGGTGCGAAAGCGTGATGCGAGGTTTCCTAAGCGTGAGACTTTAGACAAATCGGGTCATTGTTCTGGCGTTCTCCAACGCAAGATATAAACAAGGACATACGCTTTGATATTGAGTCGTTTCCTGACGTTTGATTATTATTACGTGGGATATTACGTGTAGACACAGGGAAGTGGCATCTACTGTAGTAGTCACCATCTACCGTGGGATGTCAATTAAAGAAAGAATACCTAGCGTAACTTACGCTTTATGTTGTCGGTTCTAATGAAAAGTAGACTTCAGATTTTCGAAGCCCACTGATTGAAATCGGCAATACAGGTGCAACTTGAGACTCAAATAAGGCCAACTTGTTTTATTCGTCTATAGGAATTATATCTCAAACGGCCGTGCACCAGCCCCAGAGTACAGCTTTCCCACTGATTACACAGCCATTTTTGTTGCACATGAGAATAGCGCATCGTTAGGTCGCGGGATCGAATCCCGGCCACGGCGGCCGCATTTCAATGGGGGCGAAATGCGACAACAGCCATGTACTTAGATTTTGTACGCTAGGGGGTACACATTTCCGTATCACCACTGAGGCGTACCTAGTAATCAGATCGTGGTTATAGAACGTAAAACCCCATAATTTAATTTAATTTTAGCGCATAATTAACTTTGATATTGCCAAATGATGTCCTAAACACAGGCTATCTGTTACGTCTTTTAAAGCAGTTCGTGATCTTCAGTCTACCAGCTGAGAATTCTGAATTCTAAGCCAATATTTCAGCAGCTGTTCGAGGTAAATTTTTCATGTCATCATGATAAAAGTAGCTCTGTTCATATCTCTTGAATAGCGTTCAAATCGCTTGGTTGTGCTAATCCGACAGCGCTAGTTGCCGGATTAACAAATTAATTCAAGTTAAATTCTCGGATTTTACGCGCCAAAAGTACGATCTCATTATGAGGCACGCTATAATGAGGAACTCTGCAGTAATTTTGACCACCTGAGTCTCTTCAACGCGCACCCAAATTTAAGGGCGCAAGCGTTTTTGCATTTCGGCCCATCGAAAGGCAGCCGCCGCAGACAGGATCGAACCTGCGACTTCGAGCTGAGCAGCATGACGCCATAGCCACTCGGCTACGGTGGCAAGTGATTGTTTGAGTAATTATTTATAAATTAATTGATTAATTGATTCATATATAATTACTTTTAATGCAAGTTAATTGCCAACTTCCGTAGAGGTCGCCTACCCTCTCTCCAAGAGCAAATGTGTGAACTGATGATGAGATACAGGGGGAAAGGAATTTTCGTAGACTAAGGCTGGTAACTATACAGCACGCAGAGCATTTATTTGTGTAATATGGCGACGTTAATTAAATAGATATAGCACATATTTGCC
The DNA here is from genome assembly GCF_023375885.2 of Dermacentor andersoni. Classification (NCBI taxonomy): domain Eukaryota; kingdom Metazoa; phylum Arthropoda; class Arachnida; order Ixodida; family Ixodidae; genus Dermacentor; species Dermacentor andersoni. Next base: position 136,421,285 of record NC_092818.1, read on the forward strand.
TTAATTTAAGGCACAAACATTTCGAGCGTCTTCAAAGGAGCAATTTTTTTTTAGGATACATAGGTTAGTTTCTTTCTTTTTCAATAAGAAAAGAACTCCCTATTCTTTCTTTTTTTTTGTTCGCAAAGCTCCCCCGCCAGCATATTACAAATTTACATACGTTTGCAGGTGCACATATTCGTTTCGCGAAGGAAATTCAACGTTGAGCGGTACAACGGACTCCATTGGCGGGTGGCGTCCTGCGCGAAATCCTGCCTCACGAAGGTGGCGGAGACTGGCTCCAAATAGCGCGTAACGCATCAACAGCAGGTGTTTCACACTCAGTCTTTCGATAGGAGCGCCGCAGAACGGCCACGAAACACAATATGTGCCACGGTGATCGGGTGCACTGAATACAACGACTGCTGGCGTAAGTGCGAACCCAAATAATACAGCTCTTTTGTTCTGCGTCATATCAGCTGCTGCATAGCATTATGGCGTGTGACACTGTTCCCGTAAGACAACACTTAAAAATATCAAATTCAAGCAAGAGTTTTATCATTCACATTGTTCGTCATCCTCACGAACTTTAACCATCAATAACAGTTTATAGCTAGCAGTATATTTCGTTATATTTTCCTTCCCTCCTCTCTCTCCCTGTCATCCTTGTTTTCCCGTTTCCCATTCCCCCGGTGTAGGGTAGCCAACCGAACGTTATTCTGGTTAACCTCCCTGCCTTCTGCTTTTCTTTTTCCTCCTCATCTTTGTCACGCCCTGCTAATTCTAACTTGATTTTAAAGAGAAGCCTTATCGGCTTATTTGGTAATCTATACGAAGTTTACATGCGCACCGAATGCTAGTACAAGCAAGCGGGCTTGTATAAGCACTGTGTGCTGACCAACAAGGTAATGCGAGTAAGTCCACCTATTTTCCGCGTAATAAAAAGGAATGAAAGGACGAAAGAAAAAGAAAACCGGAGCATATTGTTGTAAAGTGACGTCAGCCGCAATCAGACTGCCTTGCAAGCGCTGACGATAAACGCATGGCGCGTGCGTTTATCGTTTGATATCTTTCCCTTGTTCTTCCTTTCCCCTTCTCCCTCTCCGTTTCGTAGATATACGCTCCGAGAGGGAGGCAATAAACATTCATGTTCCAACCTTCGAACTGCGTGCTGTCGTATACAGTAAGACACGCCACGTGTGTCGCAACTATATGCAACACATGCACTGTCGCCTTGTACGTATTTCTAATAGCAAATTATATTCAAAGTCTTCCTTGATATTCCTGTATCTTTCTCGATTTATTTATTTATTCATCGATTTGTTATGTACCGCACCGCGTAGACCCATTCTTGAACAATCATCCTGAATGAGTGTGGGTCACTTGGACGCAAGCTTAAAGAAATCCATTGCAGTAGCTATAATCTGTTATAGCAGCTAGATATACTTGTTACATATATGGTGATGAAATCTGGAAATTTGCAGCAGGGGCAAATGTAGATCGCTGGGAGGGGCCTCCGGGGTGCAGTGGACAGTGGTTGATGATATTTACGTACTTCACGACCCTCCTCTGTATAATTTGTCTAACCCATTCACTTTATTTAAAACAATAAACTGAGAATGAGTCTAATTAAGCCATTATCACCATTCTTCCATCGACAAGCATCATTCCGCAGGCGTTTCACACTTCGCAACCGCCTGATTTGGTCTTTGGATTTCGACATAGCGTATAAATGGCGTAAATATTGCGGGACATTAAGGTTGTGACAAGTGCGGTGCGTAAATAGATATTGCATACGGTTACACTTTCCTGAGGATGGAAATAAACAAAAATGTTCGTATTTCCGCTGCTTCCATAGCCTTTAATTGACCATTTCACGACAACTTCGCTTCACGTATCTTGTAACATGTGCGTTGAATCTGTGAATTTTTTGATGCAAAATAATTGTGTAAGGCTGATAGGCCGGCGCTAATTCGACAAATCATAACTGAATTTCACGCAATCCATTTTTGGAGCGTACTTGACAACGCAGTTAAACATGGAGCAGCCTAATTTTAGTAGACGATTCAGTTAAACACATGGAATTCACTTTAGCCCCTTCTGGGCTATATCACTTTATTTCTCTTTTAAAACATGGTACTATGTTTCTCTTGTAATATTACTTTTTCAAAACGCTGTCCCTCTCTAAGTGCAAGTAATAAATTGAGAAACCAAAATTGCATAAAGAACTATCGAGCAATTTCTCTGACTTCGACGACATGTAAAATTTTCGAACACATAATCTATAAGTATGCAAATGGTTTCCTTGATGAGCACTGCGTATTGACGAACGCTCAACACGAATTTAGGTGGGGCTTTTCGACAAACACTCAGTTATCAGAAACAGTTCACAATTATGCCAACACGATAAATAATAGAAAACAAACCGAACCTATATTCACGGATTTCAGTAAAACATTCGAGAAAGTAGCCCACAGCAAATTACTTCAGTAATTGAGTTTCATACTTAGAAACAATAAACTATTAAAATGGATACAAGCGTACCTAACCAACTGTTCGCAATCTGTATGGAAAACACGGACTTCCTCCGACACATTACCTGTTGCTTCTGGTGTTCCCCAGGGATCCGAGCCGGGTCCTGTTTTATTCTTGCTTTATATAAATCACATTGGCAATAAAACTAAACTTTACGCGGATGAGTGTATACTATATGACGAAACTGACTCCCCCCAAGACAAAATCATGCTAAATAGTGACTTTGGCAAAAATAGTTGCATAGTGACATCAATGGCAAATGTCTATTAACTATATAAAAAAACGTCTTTATGAGAGTAACCCTAAAGAAAAAGCCCCTTCTCTTCCACTATTTTGCCCAAAACACTTATATCTCCGAAGTGTCTCATTATAAAGATCTCGGTGTACACATATCTCACAATCTCTCCTGGTCGAAACATACTGACTGTGTAACGGCTAATTGTCTTCGCTAATTGTTCACCCTAACATGGTCGTTAAACTTCTCCACACAAGCCGTCCACCTTCGGGCATATTATACAATAGTTCGTCCTACTTTAGAATATGCGATAATCATTTGGGACCCCTGCACAAAAACAAATGTTGAAAAATTGAAAGAATTCAAAAGAAAGCTGTCTGACTTTTCTACAATTCTTATGGTCGAACTTCTATGGCAAGTCTCCTTAAACGTAATGGCTTCTTTTCAATTGTAGACCAAAATCGTCTTTCCCGATTAAAATTCTTTTTTCAGCTAGTGAATGGCCACTACTATACTGATACCTCGCACATCTTAACACCTTTAATTGGTCATGCTGCTCCTCATTAACACTCCCTTGCAGTAACACCGTTGACAGCGCTTAACAACTGCTTCAAATACTCTTATTTTACAAGAACAATAGGTGATTGGAATGAACTACCTGATGAAGGCGTTACACTAAATTCCTTATCCCGTTTTCAATCGCGCCTTCATTCTTCACTTTATCGCACATAATTTATTTGCCCCTTTTTTCTTGCATTCTGTCCTTCTGGCCATGTTGCCAAGATTGCTTGTTATGCATGTTTGTATGAGTGTACTTGTAAATTCCCACTCTGATAAGATATTGTGAAAGGTCGCAGTATAAACAAACAAACAATAAAACAAACAAACAAATAAATAAATAAATAAATAAATAAATGAATCTACTCGTGCTCCCTTCCTCCCTGCTATCATCTGCTTCTCATTGGTATAACATTAGAAATTATTTTAACACTTGCCACAGGATGCGCTCTGCAGATATTGCCTTGCCGTTGCAAACTGATGCTTTCGGAAGCACTGAAATTGGATTTTTGTGTATATTACTAATCTGCAATCGCCACGCTGTCGTACATATTACACACGTGCAGGGTAAAAAGGATACAGCACATGTTTTGTTCGTAGAGGTGTGTCTACGTTTTTAATAGCGCGAATCATAAATGTCGCTATTTTATTCACAATGCTATTTTATTCAGAAACGAAACTCGCTTTGTTATCCCGGCGTGACAGGCATGAACGGCATAGACTGGATAGCTTCACAGAGCGGAATGTGGCTTTACCAGTTCTTAGCTGTAATAATGAACTAGTGCTGCAAGCCACTTACTAACGTCATAGATTGGGCCAGTTGGTTCTGCACTGTGCAAATATAACTGTCACTTGCAACAAGGACGTAGACGAAAAGACTTGAGATCTTAACAAAGCCTGGACTGAAGCCAGATATACCTGAAGACTGCTTCCGTTGGGTGAAGGAGAATACGTTTTCAGAGACATTGCTGCAGTTCCCTCATCGTGCAGAGTTACAATCTCTCATTTATTTCATTTTATCCCCATGTGCCTTGCAGCAAATCCTCGCAAGCAATTTTTTTTATTGAACGAGGAACAGTATTTGTCGGCTTATCTTCTTTTTATATCTTTGGTTCATGTTGGGCTCTTGCAGGCTCGATCGTGGATTCACCTCGGGCACACCACCGGCGCAAGTTATACCTGCACGTCACTGAGTGACGCTCTGCTAGGAGTTCTTTTTGTTGTTGTTGTTGAGAACATTTTCTTTTGAACAAGTCTATTGTTAAAGCCAACAACCCACCCTCGAGGAAGCACCTATGCACTTGCTAATCGCCCTGAACTTCATTGGTTGCTTCTTTCCAAAGGGCCTTCGAAGTCAAATTCTATCTCTTACAAAACGACATCATCACAGTTTTCCTCTATACTGAGTGCATCTAAACCGAGAGCTCGGCGTTTTGTTGCGGAACGCGGATGCCGAACAAACAAGGGGGTCTTGTTTATATGCACGTTTGTGTTTCTTTTTCTGTTTTCTTGCGTATGTGGGCGTGAGCGGTGGTCACGTGGCGGTCAGTATAACCATCGTCCCGCAAACAAGCCAGGCAATGATGGCCAACAGCAGCAAAGTTTAAAAGCAGCTGCTCCTGGAAGCGTGGCACGATTGAACCGCGAAAAAGAGGTACAGGTCTTTACCCGGCGGCACCCCGCGTCTTCGAGGCCAATTTTCTCCTCCTCAGTTCAAAGTTGCATTTCTCCGTGATAGTTTTATCACCGGCCTGTGTACGCGGTGTCGGTCCCCTCGGTTTACCTTCGCAAAGGTTGCCTTCCCAGCTGTGATGTTATCGTTGATGGCGCCAGAACTGAAAGCGTCAGCAGTCCGTTTTGTTTCTGCTGCTTCCTGTCGCACCGCAGACAGCGCACCGCCAGCTTGCACTGACGCAGGACATGGCCGCACCGTCCAGCCGATGCTCGTGTTGTTGTTCCGCGCCTCTTGTATTTTACTTCTCCAGAAGTGACGACGCGTTGCGGGTCTCGGAGCCTGCGCCTTCAAACGCTGACCGAGCGAGGCAGCGATTTGAACAATCACGCCCGTCTGTTTCACAATGTTCCTGCGCCCATTGTGTTTGGGAAGAAATATAATGGCAGAAACCTCTCACGGAATTAAGAAATAAAAATCGCCTCTCGACGCTGTGCTCGCCCGGTTTCGCACAGCCCATTGTGTGTGCTCCAGGGAAACAGAAGCGCACCATCGTGCTTAGACTTGTTCGTACTTGGACCTATGGCTGGCTCCCCGTAGCAGGCCACTGTGACATCAATACTCGGAAGAAATTCGACATGTTTATCAATACTGTTTAAACTCTTCATCTCCAATAGCGCCGTTCTACGCAGGGATATCTTGCCTGTAGCATCGTAGTGGTTTATATTGAGTGACACTGTTACCTAGGAGTTATCCCCAAGTCACTTCAAGGTAAGTGCCTTCATTTGTGTCTGTTCGACGCAAGCACGTTGTCGTAGGCTGCGGAAAACGGGAGTTCATGGCCAAATTTTGGTGTGTTGTAAACAATTCCCTCGTTTCGGTTAAGTCTCCTGCGTCGCAATAAGCGCAAGAAAATCGGAAGATTGATTGTCTTCTTCTTTTAAACTGATTGTGTGTATGCTTTAGTTAGTGTATTCGGAAGAAAGGGTTTCATATGTGTACTAGTAAATTTACGTCTTCCTCTCCAAGATCTCGTCCTCAACAATAATTTTTGTTCACTTTATTTTGTAGAAGCTCGCCTCAACTAGAGCTATGTAGTCAACATTAGAGTGCCGCTAGCAGGCTAGTTGTGATATTACGAAGAAAAGCTCTTAAGCGTAGCTGTCAAATATTCGGAAAAAAAAAATGTCGCACTTCCGATATTGCAATACAGGAGCGTCATGCGAAAACGACAGCCAAGGCAGTAAAAATTGCTTTGAAATTGTATTCTCATTACGGAAAATGGTATTAAATCGTTTCTGTCACTCAACCCCCTTTGTGTCAATACGACGGCACAGCATCCCACCACAAATTGTCACTACTGTACTTTTCTCACTTCCCAAAAATTGTTGCCAAGCTTTTTTTCAATTTCAGGCAATTGGAGACAATCCACTTTAGGAAAATTGTTGCTACTGGTCATGGAGGTTATGGGATGAGCGACTAACTCTATCATGTAATGAGAAAGGAGCGTCATTGTTTTCCGTACCGAGAAATACAGCCGCACTTTTACAAATTCACCGCCACGTAGTAAATTTCTGACGCGGTGTGGGATTTTTCTTTCTGTAAATCACTATTATATATTTCTTATTTGAAAAGCTTTATTGTTTGTGAAAATACTCATCTTTCTGTGCTCTCTTTGACAATAGCTGATCTCTCTATTGAAATCCTTGGTGCATAATTTTTGCTTACGTCGAAATTCTCGCTGTATAGTTTTCTATAGATTAGACATCACTGTCGGCTTCACAATAAAGCACCGCGCTAATTACCAGCATGACGAAGACGTTGAAAAGCTCACTTTTTTTTTTTTTTAGTGCGCCTACGATCGCTTGCACCGAATGGCGAGTTGCTTTATATTCATCCCGCGGAAGCGAATGGCAGGAAAAACGAGGCGCACGAAATGCCACCAAATTGGGATCTCCTTTCCATGACGTGTCACTCAATTATGCATCTCGTGCACCGGAACATACGGCAGGTGGGACATCCGGTCTCATGTGTTAAGGTGGTTTATTTGGGGGGCGCTTATTTATTTTATTTTTCTCGGTTGTGAAGTTTATGATTGCTAGGACGAATAATTTTGGCTTCCGAGCCGGGGGCGTGACTATAGTATTGGACATTGGACGTCATGGGCGGTTCATTATCTCTTGCGTATGCACACACACTTTTACAGCGCGCCAAAGAAGTCGTCGTTCATTCGCCTCCGGAAAGTTTAATCTGATTATCCGGAGAGTTGGAAATGAACCGAGCCCTCAGGAATGACGTGAGGTGCATTCACTCGGCGTTCGTTTGGACATCGTTAATTATGAAGCCCTAAAGAGGCGACTTTGTGCGGACGCGGCTAGTGCCGCAGTTACAGCCGTCATAGGCTGAAAGCTCGTCCCACCGAGTCATTCAGAGTTAATGGCAGGCTTTGGGAATGAACTCGCTTGGGGAGGGTCGATGCAGTGATAGGGCTGTTTCAGTTTCCTGGCCTTCGGCGTCCCCTTCCCGCTACCAGCGTCGCTGCGATGAAGCGAGCGTGAACTCCGGAATAAGCTGCGTGCAAGAGAATGGGCGGGTTTTCAAACACTGCAAAGGCGCTGCTCCGACACAAACGCTATCCCGTCGTCTTAGCCGTGCGCACCCGGTTATCAGCCGTCTTCGTGCAACGTTGTCAGGGCGCCCTGACACCGCGTCTTCTAGCTCAGGGTGACGACAGGTCTCGCATAACTGCCCGAAGTTTGCACGTATTACTGCGTGAACAAAGATATCCAAGAGATATCCAAGCTTCTCTCATATTAGTAGTCTTTACACAGGGTGTCCCAGCTAACTTTAGCCGGAGCTTAAAAATATGCGAATGGCCACGCAGCTGAACAGAACTGAGGGAATGTTATTTGCCGTCGCTTAGAGATACTGGAATTATTTTTTTTATTCCGCAAAATTAGATGATTGGTCTTAATTAATGAAATTCTCGAATAATTTAATTATATTAAAAATGTCAATGAGAAAATTGTAGAGCGACATGAAAAACTGCCGGTACAGCTTTCTGTTGCTCAATACGTCCTACATAGAAGTGTTTTTCCGAGCGTGAAAGGAGCCCACAAAAGCACGCAAGATTGCCGCGCGACTGGCCGCTCGAGGCAATCTTGCGTGCATTTGCGAGCTTCTTTCACGGTCGGAAAAACACTTCTATGTAGGACGTATAGAGGAACAGAAAGCTGTAACGGCAGTTTTTCATGTCACTCTACAATTTTCTCATCGACATTTTTCATCGAATTATAATATTGGCGAAGTTAATAAGTAATTATTACTAATTATCTAATTAGGTGGAATGAAAAAAATGTAAGTTGAGTATCTCCAAGCGACGACAAATAACATTACCTTGGTTTTGTCGGGCTACATGGTACTCGTATAATTTTAAACTCGGCCTAAAATTAGCTGGGACACCCTGTATACTGGCCGATGCCGGATCGCTCGTCTTGAGCCAGATTGTTTGCCGTGAACGCTTATTCACCCCATTTGGCTGAATAAGGGCGTATTTGTTCATATTTGGCCTTTAGGTCAAATGTGGTCAAAAAGATCATGTATAATTATAATGTCATCGTTCCGTACGGCAACGTTGACTCTGAGGCCTTCATGTGAGCCTTCATGTGAGTCTGCAGAATTTAATTAAAGCCGCCTGTGGAGAACGTCCAACCAGATAAACCCCTGCTTAAATCCTTCCGTGAAACTCGAAATTGAGTGATACATCTTCGTTTTGAATGGAAGGGAATGGAAGATGCAGTTATTCAAAGCTCTATTCGTATATATTCGCGTTAGTTTCTTAGCGATTGCACCGTACGCGGGAAATTATACTTGTATTAGCGTAAATTTTATATATTTTAGCGCTTGAAAAGTATTTTATTGTAGCTAAGGGAACCGTATAGCAGACATCTCTCTTTTCTTTTACTTATTATTGTTAATTCTTTTGGGTTGTCGCTTTGGTTCCATCGGGAAAGAGTCCGTTAGGCATACACATTTAGACGCCGTTGGTCACTGTAGTATAGAGAAAACGACATTTAAGACAGTTGTCTTAAAAGTGTATTGCAAAGTGGTTTGTTGTACGCTGTGTTGAGCTGTTTAAAGTGCGTTCACTTTTCATATTTCAAAATTATTAAATTGTATTATACTATTAAATAAAACACATAAAGGACTCAACAACACGGATTATTTGCATCTCTCAAGCGTTGCTGTATGGCAGGTGGCGGTTTGGCAGCGAATGGGCAACTCTAGTGCAGCGAACACCAGGGCGGGACATCTATTTTGTCACCATTACAACACACGGCAGAAAATTGCACTGGGTAAATTGACGACAGCAGGGTACGTAACCGCTCAAATCACAACACATCCCTAAAATACTGTGACGACCTCAAAAACTCTACAGAGTTCGTTCTTTCCTCAGATTCTCCAAAACTTGAGGACATTGAATGTCGCGAATACGGGACGTACAGACCACTGATTCATCTTTACTTTCATTTCTCTTTCTTCTTCATTTTTTTTTAATATAAGCATTACCGAGTTGTCTAGCCTTGTCATCTTGTGCCCAAACGCAAAACTGAGAGAGAGAGAGAGAGAGAGAGAGAGAGAGAGAGAGAGAGAGTGTTTCCCAAGAGGGTTAAAGTGGAGCAGCGTGGCTCGCAATATCTCACAACGATTTTCTCGCGTGGCTGACCCACGCTAAGGCAAATCCCGCGGTAGAGGCACGCCGGCTGGAAACTCGCCGAAAATCGGGATGCGAGGCGAGAGTGAAGCACATAGTGGAAAACAATGTGCTCCTTGGTGCGCGGTGCATTCCCTTCGTTTTGTTGCACTTGCTGTCGTGGCCCTCCTTCAAGCGATTTGATTAATTAACGCTTAGTGAACGGGCTTCACACACGTGACGAGCGTGCCAACGACTGCACTGGAATTTGCCTGTCTCTTTGCTTTGTGTGTTTGTCCGTTGGCTGTGCGTTCGAGACAGACAGAAAGGCAGGAAAGGCAGACAGGTCAACCTGAAGCATGTCCCCGGTTTCCTGCCCTGCACGAGGATTAGGGAAATCAGGCTTAGAAGGAAGGAAGAAGGAGAGAAAGAATTTCAGGGGCCCTATACTGTAAAACTATTCCAATATGCTTTTATTCCAATCGCCTGACGCCAAATTTACGCAACCGCCGACGCGAGAATAGGGCGGTGACCCGCAGCGTTGCCTGAACAGCCCAATCAAACGCTCTTCTCGTTTATAGGAGGTCACTTTTTTTAGCTTTGAACACGAATAACATTGCCTACATTGAGCGGTTTTTCTTTTCTAATTGGCTCACGAGAGGCGAGGAGCACGCTCAAGTGGAGAGGGTTTCGATGGGGCCGAGCCAGCGCACTGAAAATAGATAACCGGATGAAGGTCCGGTTATCTACGGATAACTTGCGATTGGTCCGCTTTCTCTTACATAGATTGCAGTGGCTAGCATAAATCGCGGCGGCGTGCAACGGTCAGTTAAAATGCCGCTAAAACGGATCCTCAGGAAAGAAAAGTTGGTAGAGCGAGGTCGTATACGTACCGAAAGGGCTCGATAACGTTATACGGCCACGTAAAATGTTTTGTTATATTCAAACCAACCCATGCTGTCCAGTAGGTGGGACTAGCCAGAGCGTGAGCGATTGACGACAGCCGTCTTCTATTCCATTCGGAACGGGGCAGTCTCCGGCTATTGAGAAAAAAATCCAGTTTAGTTCGCCATATTAATGCATCTTTAACGCCCACAGGTCACTTGGGCGCAGTGAGCTTTTGCGGTTTTGTGACGTCGAGTGACAGACAGGTGAAGTGGGTGCAGAGTGAAACCTTCTGACCAGAAGGTTAATGGCGAAAAGATGGCGAATTAGGAAAAAAAATATTTTTCTTTTGTTCGGTAGAATCATGCATACTCAGCGTGTACACGTCATGTCAGATTGGGAGCTATCGCGGTTATCGTGACGTCGCGTGACAGATAGGCAAAATAGGGGCCGTCCGAAATAGTTTTTGACCAATCACGGAGGGCTGTTTGCAGAATTGGAATAGATAAGTTTGGAATAGCTTTACGTTATAGCGCCCGAGGAAGTACTACAGGCGCTCACTGAGGACGGAAGAAGTAAAAACACACTGTTTTGAATGTCTACTGATAGGATAATGAGCCACGTTTGTCACGTGCATGTCCGGAGTTGCCTCTTCCGACAGAGGTCGGCCGTCAAAATTTTGAGCACAGCGGTAAGTGAGCGTCTCTGTGCACAACACTGCGTACACTTGCACATAATATCGTTGACGGTTTCCTCTTCACCGCAGTGGTCACAGGCTGTGGCGCTGGCTATTCCTATGCCGAAGGCGTAAGCATTGGTGAATTCCACGCCCAATCATAGCCTGCATCAAAGGGTCGCGTCTCTTCGGGGCAGTCCTAATGGTTCCTGAAGTTAGGGCCCAAGGAATGTAGTCGCGTATCTCTCAAGTTGTGTGCGTTTGTATAATTGGCTGTGAGGTATTCATGTTTACTGCAGAAATTATTGTGGTTCTGTTTGTGTATACCCGTATGTTAACGGGTCGCTAGAGGATAGTGAGAAGAAGGCAGGCAAAACACCTTCTATTGAGAATAGCTTGTTTTAGAATGTTTGTTCAATTCGCCGCGATATTGGCGGCGAGGAGTTACGTAGTCGCCATCTATCGGAAGTGCCTCGCTGGCGTAGTATGATCACGCGGCGCGCTCCTCATAGGTTTGCTATCAGCGTTCACTGAAAACACCACGCGCGAGCTCTCCCGGACATTTCTGTAAGTACTTTCGAAACGAGAGAAGATTTTACTGTCTAAATAATAATCTTGGGCAAACTGAAAGCACAGAATCGTTTACAGACGCTATCTCTACCGAATATGTACAGTGAACGCCAGTGCGCGCGCTTGCCGCGATGTAGTCTCCCGAACCGGCTTCTTGCATGAAAGGTAGGTAAACGCTGAGAGCAAACTATGTGAAATATGCTCGTATAGAGTTCGTATAACTAAATGGAGCGTAATAGAATGAAGCCTCAATGCAGCGACCGCACAGATTCGCAGCGACCGACTGCGCGTCTGCATGCTTGTGCGCGCACTGTTTCGCTTTCGCCGCGTGCGCGTTTTCCCACCGTGCCATGAGCTTTAGGCCGCAGAATATGACCATTTGACAGCATACAAGCAGCCATTGTTGCGTGAACGTTATCAGATCTGCTCAAAAATAATTTCATTGTAGAGACTTCGACGCCTACGGGGATTGTGATGTGCCGTCGCGACGAATCAATCTTTTTTTTTTCTTCTATATTCTCGGACGTTTCAATATTATTTCTCGAGTTGCGTCGCACTGTATGTTTATCGGTGGTGTCAGCGTGTGATTTCGCTCTCCTTCTTTTTTTGTAATCCAGTGTATTAAATCATCACACAAACATGACCATGTGCCATATTTTTTTTTAATTTGCTTCTTACCGCTCCCTTTCCACTCCAGTGAACTTTCCAGTATCTATAGCATCGACAAGTTCATAGACGAAACCGCCATGACATCAGTCGGGCAGCGGACTCGGGCGAGAGTCTCAGTGTGCGTTTGCCAAACATCGCAGGCCCGGCGCCGTAACAGAAATCTTCCTCGCGTCTGTTCTTGCTGCATACCCGAGTTGTAGCCGATGACTGTTTGCCGGTTTTATGTTTCGCGAGCCATGCTTCACGTACCTTCTTGTCCTGCAGCTACGTGTGAATAAGGCTGACACCGGGCCCCGTTGCGTACGTCCGGCACTGTAGCACTGAGCAGTAGCCTACCATGTTGCGCGCCTTCTAAGGCAGCCACTACCTATTACAGTGCTTTCAAGCGTTGTAACGGAGACACTCGAAGCGGGAAAATCTCGCCACTAAATGAGATCCGCAGCCTACGAGGGAATTTAAACTCTCGTTTTCAGCTCGCTTCGGCGCTCCCGAAGCAGCCGACGCGGCCGCTATGTCCACGTGATCCCTAATAGCACGTCACGGCGACGGTGGCGCCAGCTTTTCCAGTGGTGGAGCTCGAGGCCAATCTGAGTGACCGTGCCGTTACGCTGTGACACTTGAGGTCACGGGTTCGAGGTCGCGGGTTCGATCCTGGCCGTTACCACCGCTGTCTGACGAGGGCGAAATGATCCAAAAGCATTCGTGTACCGTGCATTAGACGCACGTTAAAACAGTTCAGGTGGTTGAAACTAATCCGGAGTTTCCCACCATCTCACGCTTAATAATCATACCACAGTTTGGGGACGTAAAAACGATGAATTTATTTCTCTGTGGTTTTTTTCTCATTTCGGCAATAACTTGACCGTTTTGCGACAAGTAACAATCTCATTAATAACCTCGTTATTTTTTTCAATGAAGTTGTTTCAATTTCTGATATAATGCTTACTACAGATTTATTGTTCATAAGGAAATACTCCTCCAATAGTAAAATCCAGCGCGCATCCAGCAGCATACAGAGTGCTACCAAGTTTTAATCGAATACGCCTGCAACGTCTGCGATTTCGTGTAGAGAAACCAGACAAGACACACCTGCTGTTATCTGTCAGTACGCCGAGCTTCACTGACTGCCTCGCGCTTTGTGTGGGAGGAATACTTATTTCATTTTCGCTTATGTTTCTCAAAAAGCCGGCCGCTTGCGTTCGACGCCGCAGATGTCTCGCGCGATGGCGAGCGCAAAGACAGAAATTTCCTTGTGTCCTATAGCAAGAAATGCCTGCTTTTCTTTCCCACAAAAAAAATTATAATAAAAAGGAAAAAGAAGAAAAGAAAGAAAGCTGCGATGACGCCACAGCGAAGCAGTGACGACTTGCGGGCATTGTGACGGTGCTGTGAAAATGGACGGCCGATTGTGGCAGCCCATCTGGGAGGCGGACAATGGCTCCCCGAAGGGTGATTAATCCGCCACCGTTCAGGTGCGTCGGTGCGTCAGCAGTGAGTGGCTTCTTTCTCTGCTGCCCTTAACGTCGCTGCTTCGAAAGCCGCCGGCGAATTTAGAAGCTGAGCTGAAATCGCCCACTGATGCACGGAGTGCGCGTGTCTTTCCTGCGTGCGCATAGGCGCCAGATGGCCTCTGGCTGCGGGGTATCTGTATTTACCGATACAGTGATTTTGGAAGTTAATGAATCGAGGGGCTGAAAGTGAGCCTTCTGAAGAGACAAAAGCAGAGAGAAAGAAATAAAGAAAGAAAGAGAAAAAGAAGGAAAGAAAGAACAAGGCATTATAAGCTCCTGTTCAAGCCATGCGCTACCCTACACTGGAGGAGTTAGCTGTGTTACAATGGAGGAAGGAGTGGGATGAGTGAAGATAAAGAAACAAAAAATTAACGGACGCGCGTGCACAATTAAGACAGCGTTCACTGCAAACTTTAAGATTGTACTGCAGCCCAATTTTAAAAGGTATTTTTATTAACCATACTTCAGAAAATGATGGTGGTTCTTAGGAGTGCCGGCCACTTTTCTGCTTCTCCGTCTTGTGAAAGGCAGAACGCGCAGTTAATAAGGCCATAACGATAAACGAAAAATAATTGGGGTCTAGTTCACGCAAACATTTGATAGACTCTCACAATCCCAAAAGCGAGTCATGACACAGCTGCCGCACCAGAATGCAAGTTCCGTTTAGCCGTTGTCAGGAAAAAAAAAAGCTCTAGTTCCAAATTACATGTGCCGTCGACTGTTCTGTGCGAAGCGAAGCAGAAATCTAGCAGAGTTGTGTAAGAAAGAAGAGAATCTCTTCTATTGCCAAACGAAGGACAGGGGCAGGGTATATGTTAGATAGCCTCGTCGCAAGTGTAGAAGTTGCACCAGGCATTCTCCATTACATGCTCGTAGGAAAAGAGTTCGTGTTCGTTCTACAGACGCCCAATGGGCGGAGTAAAGTGGCATCGCAAAGAGATAGACCAGGTGCTATTCGAAGACCCAGCTAAGGGCCGAGGGAGCACACACATAAGTTGGTAGATTGTGAAGGATTTCACCCCTCTGGTGTTGTTACATGTTCATCTAATTGAATTTACCACGCTGAACCCACGCTCTCGAAGAATGTATCGCTACCCGTCGAGTACCTCTGCTTTTTTTAATAAGGAGACACGTGTCTCTCGCGTAGTACTAAAAATAACGATGAAAATGTTAATCAAAGAAAATATTCATGAACGCTTATGAATAAGATAATCACGGAAGGAAGAGAGAAGAGAAAGCAAGGACAGGAAAGGCAGGCAGGTCAAACAGAAGAGCACCCGGTTTGCTACCCTACACTGAGGGTGGGGGAAAGGGGAATAGAAAGAGGAAAAAGGGAGAGAGTGAGCACTGAGTGCGTGTGGGAGGGACACTATATTTATGAAAGCCTATGGATAATATAAACATTTATGCACAATGATGTGAGAAAAGAAATCCGAGGACACCTAAGGCTCTTATGAGTTGTGAATGCTAAAACATCAATGTCCAATTGAACGCCGGTGAGCTGTCCGAGTACTCCGTGGGCAAGCAAGCGCGCTGAGACGCTTGGCGAGCCCTTCCTAGATAGCACAAGGCCGGTGCGCTTCGATCCGTGACGGGCTGCCATAGAATCTAATGGGGCCACTCCCGTGTAAGCGCAGGTGAGTTTTACGTCACCTATTTCGTCATGCCGAGATTGGAAATGAAAATTACGGTCCAAGTAGCAGGATGTCATAAAGCAGAGAGCGCAAAAATTCTGTCCAGGAGGAGATACAAGCACTGCATCGCATATTTGCAACATTTATTTGGAACTCGAGTTGCTAATCGATGCGGCGCGATAATCCATTGCTCCTCCTTGAACGAGGTAACCTAGGATTAGTCCATCTCTTCGTCAGGCAAATTGCTTCTCGCCTGCTTTTCTGTCGAGAGAGTGACCATCCGTTCTTTTTTTCTTCAAAAGGTAGCCACTCTGATTAGCTCATTATCTTGCTAATGTAGTAGTGTCTTCAGATGCCAAAGATGTCCCACAGGCTCCTTGGCGCTTTCTCAAGGAGGTCATTGACTCGTTTTTTTTTTTACTTGAAAGTTAGATTCAGCCTATAGTACACGGTCACTGCGAGTCAAGAAGCAATTTCTGCCGCACTGGTGGACTCGATTTTCCCAGATCCTTAGTATCGTGCACCTTATTGAAGTCAGCCTTATCAGGATGTACTTCAGCGGCTCCGCAAAATCTGTATGCCTCTTGAAGTAAAAAAAATTTTCTTTAAACTGCACTAATCCCTGTTAAAATTTGCTTAAATTCTAGGGGCTGATTTGTGCCGTTGTCCACGATCCGAGACCATAGATCTCTGTTTCATAGATTGTAGGGACGCTGTGTTTCTTTGGGGCATTCTTCAACGGACGCTTAGAAAGGACATTCACCTCGCTCCATACTCAATTAGGTTTCTACCGTTTAATATTACTGGCGGTCCTCCCCATGACATGTTCGTAGCACTGGGTTTTTACAGCCTATGTGGATGCAGAATGTATGATCGCCATGCTGAAAGCCCGCGATCCACGTGATCCTTCCTTCGCGAAAGTGCAGCTCATGGGAGAAGTGTGCGCCCCGCGCAGGATCTTCCGCCTGACTGGATGCACTCGTTGGACGCATGTGTGTGTTTGCCCGAGTTCTGAGTGTGTAGCTGTACCCTCTCCGTAAAACTTCAGTTTTGTTTCCCATGTAATCAACAACAACAACAACAACAACAACAACAACAACAAAAGCGCTGGTTTAGCCCCCTAGGCAAGGAAGGCACTCTGTTTCTGAGCGTGGAGTCGTAGCTTCGAAACTCGCTACCGCCAACATTTTTCCTTTCGGATTGATTCTGTTTTTTTTTATGCATTAATTTCTTTATAGCGATTACCTAGGCGAAGCTTGAACGCAGGTGTGAGAGGCTGTGCGGACAAGGAACGCGCAGATATCGCATACCTCCGAGAAAGACGATGACGTGGCGTCGCGGCGATGCCCTCACTCAACACCTGGCGAGGCGCGCACACGACGTGGCGTCGCAGTCAGTGAGAATATAGGCGCCGTTCCGCTGCTACAGACGCCGGCCTTTTCGTTCAGTGCGCCATTTTGTTCTTTCGCATCAAAATAACAAAATGAAGAAATGAGGAAGGTGGACACGATTTATCTCTAATATTTATATAAATAACTCGCTTGTCGATTTGGTTAGCTTATATTTAGCTACAATTTAGTTAAACTTCTCGTACTCTATTAGAGTATAATCTTGGGCCAGTTGGTCATAGTTGATAACAGCGGTATCGTAGCGCTCTCTATTCTTCTCCGTCCTTCTTTCCCTACATTTGCGCGCTACGCAATACCGCCGTTATGTTCTCGTACTGTCGCTGGTAATGAACAAGACAGGCATGACAACAGTCTACATCACGTATAAAGTTTGAGAAACAGTCAAGGCGGCGGTTCTAGATTTCTTGTGAACACGCCAGTTGAGCATGCAACACACCGTTAGGTACCTGCCACGTTTTCTTTTTATTCTTCAACAAAATAAGAAACAAATAATGTGGTGAATGTCGTGGATCCGGGAATCTCACCACGCGCGCGATTCACAGCACGTCATGAAGGCTTATAACAGACAAACTTCGCTCGCCGATGCTTCGGCAGAACAGCATTAAACGAGTATGTTGACCACAACTACGCGCCATACGTGTGGCGATTCTTCATGGTGGTTCTGACCAAAGGTCATCGGAACGAGACAACGAGTCAGCAAAGCCATATTACGCAGTAGTCTTCCAACTGCTTGCACAGCACCAGCCTCTTGAGGAAAGCCACTGCTCAGACGCCCGCTCAACGTACGGAGCGCATACCAGCTTGTCGGAACAGCGTTCAGCACGCAAAATTCCCCACCTTCCTCGACCTAACGCACGACCCTGCACAGTCTTTATGCCTAACGAATCCCACGTGCCTTAAACGTCTTTCCTCTCTGTTTTGACATCGCGTGACCTACTTTCAATAAACCCCCGTACACTTCGCACATTTCATCGATTTTAGTCGGTACATTTGAGAACAACCGCCATTTACTGGGAACTGCCTCCGCATTCCTTTCGCCGGCTTCGACCCGCCTTCGCCTGACAGCAGCCTCTCCCTCCTCCTCCCTTCAATACCCCCTGTCTTCTATTTCTCCCCTCTTAAACTTCTGACATGACATTGTATCGCCTGTGCGCTGCCATCTACGCCCGTCGGTATACACTCTTTGCTCGTCTTGCAAGAGTTTTCTCGGCCAAGGTATGCAGCCGATTTGATACTCCCATCTAGCAATAAGAAATAAAAATAGTGTAAGGTAATGCAACTTCTACAAAGCGGGAGCCGCAGTCGATGAACGCTGCTATGCTTGGGATACTGCAATGAACGTTTCGGTTGTTCATTAATCGTTATAGTCACGGCAGGTGTTTTCAAATAAAGAGACGCAGTGACGCATAGCGAGCTCATAGGCAACAAAAGTGCCAAAACAGACGAATTGCCCTGACGCTCCGCTTTGCTTTTAGCATCCGTATCTTTAAACTGCTATGTTCGCAGGTTATTTATTTATTTATTTATTTATTTATTTATTTATTTAGTTAGTTAGTTAGTTAGTTAGTTAGTTAGTTAGTTAGTTAGTTAGTTAGTTAGTTAGTTAGTTAGTTAGTTAGTTAGTTAGTTAGTTAGTTAGTTAGTTAGTTAGTTAGTTAGTTAGTTAGTTAGTTAGTTAGTTAGTTAGTTAGTTAGTTAGTTAGTTAGACAGACAGACAGACAGACAGACAGACAGACAGACAGACAGACAGACAGACAGACAGACAGACAGACAGACAGACGGACGGACGGACGGACGGACGGACGGACGGACGGACGGACGGACGGACGGACGGACGGACAGACAGACAGACAGACAGACAGACAGACAGACAGACAGATAGACAGATAGATAGATAGATAGATAGATAGATAGATAGATAGATAGATAGATAGATAGATAGATAGATAGATAGATAGATAGATAGATAGATAGATTTCGTTGGCCAATCAGTTTCAGAGGTTGAAAGCACGTACCTCCTGTTATTGCATTTCACTTCTATATGTGCTAAGGCACATATAGTAAAAAACACATATAGTATATGAAATTTGGTAAAATAATCTAAAAAATATTGATAAACGTACAAGAATGTTCGAATGAAATGGTAGATGGTCTGATGTCACACTTATGCACGAGGTTGAAAAACTTGTGTAGTTGTACCACCACGTTGTCTCAACAAAACAACAAAAGGAGAACCTTTCTTTCTAAGAAACGCATGCAGGTAGACTTGGTCGGTGCTGTTCTAATACATATACTGCACCAACCCATGTCACTTGATCGGCAGAGCTATCGTGCTTCTTTTCTTCTTGGAACACCACCAGCGGTGAAGGAAACTTGTGGTCTTAGCATATCATTAAGTATTTAGCCGTTTCTGCTTGTGTCGCTCAGCACCACGAGTAACGAAACAAAAACGAGATGACATGCCTAACCATAGATTTTTTTTTGTGGAACTTTGTTTCCGTTCAATGTTCAGAAAGTCTGGCCTTCCTTTTTGTTTTTGTTGTTCTTTCTTTTCATTTCGTTGGTTGGGCTGACTCCTCACATGCCATGCTACAAAAAACGAGACTGCAGCCAACACATTTTCAGTAAGTAAAGGAAGCGAACTGCGTACCTTTCATTAAATAATCAACTGACGCGTCAAAGTTGTTTTCGCTTGTATTTTTGCTCGATGAACTTCGGAGAGCCACGGAAACTTCTTCCACGTACCTCGCTTGTATAAGGAAGTAAATTAGGGTCACGAGCAGACAGTATTTTTACATAGAAGGCAGAGATAACGAGGAACTGATTATACGTGATATAATGTGTCAGCATCGCGGGAAAATCTCTTGATAATGAAACAATCACAAAAATATTTCCTTCGCGCAGAATAATTGTTCTAATTGTAAAGCGAAAAACTGTCACTGTTAGTCTGGAAGAGCTTGCTATAAGCATATCTTTCCTCTGCTTCTCTTCTTTTCATTTTTTCTTGGAAACGAGTGAGCTGTCCTTTAACTTGCGACAGCACAAAAGCTTTCTTGTGCAACGGATGAACTTTTCGCTGGTTGTAAGGCAAATTACCCTCCTTCTGTGGCGCGCACCTTTTTTTTGTATTTTTATGTTGTCTAGAATTTCACTAATTCTGCCCACGTCTCGTGCAAACAGATATTGACGACATAGTTCGGGTTATCGGCAAACCTGCATGCACCACAAAGCTGTATTCTGCTCAATGGTATTTTTACACCTACACGTAAATTGTCGAGGAGACTACGGTAAATTTACGACCTGAAGCGTAAAATCTCGGGTTCATCGTCGATAAGTGACAACTCCGAGCACAATATTGCACCAACGATGTTGGTTGTCTTAGAACGCGCCTTATCACTATTACTTTCTTTTTTTCAAATTATTTGGACTTCGCATCAAACTTATCTGATCGATCAACTCGAAGCAATGCAAAATAAAGCAGCAAGATATACCACAAAGAAATACTCGCGAAACTACAGTTCTATGGATATCAAGGAATCACTTTCATTGCCCTCTATTCAAGACCGCCGACTAATGCCATTGTTATCACATTTTCACGCGCTTTATCATAGT
Source organism: Dermacentor andersoni (assembly GCF_023375885.2). Classification (NCBI taxonomy): domain Eukaryota; kingdom Metazoa; phylum Arthropoda; class Arachnida; order Ixodida; family Ixodidae; genus Dermacentor; species Dermacentor andersoni. Next base: position 136,441,924 of record NC_092818.1, read on the forward strand.
AAATCCCTGTTCCGCGAACCTTGCATCAATGCAGCTCATAGTACCTTTCAGCGTTTTGATCACCCATTTAAAGTGCAACCCTTTTTTGCTCGCACTAATCTGTATCGCCATTCGCCATTACATTTGGCGATATATTATTGGAATAAACTACCGCGGGACATTGTTTCTGCCATTAACCATGATGTTTTTGTTAACGTGTTGAAGATTTTCCTAAATCTGTAATTTTTTCTGTGTTGAGTGCTTACTTGCGTATGTTATTCTTTCTGTATATAATTATGTCACTGTATCTTGAACATGTTATTTTTTACACGTTTGTAGTTTTAACTGGCTTGAATTCAATATCAATCTCTTTCTCACACTAGGTAGCGCTTTCGTTCATTGAATTCTAAGTCCGTATATTATGTATGTCTTAAAGTTAATTCCCACTTAACGAAAAGCTGGTGGGGCAATTAACGACTCGAAGTGTATCAGCCTGTGCTCCGCTTCCGGCGTTTCGGAATGCAAAACATTGACTGTATGCTGTTAACACTTGTAGGGTCTTTCCGGAATGGCAAAAGCAGGCATTTTTCCATGCTCCGAGAAACAGCGAAAGAAATGGAGTTGGAGCTCGAACTAATAACAGTTGAAGGAAAACACTCACGGCGTCCGCATTTCGATGGGGGCGGAATGCAAAAACACCCGCGCGCCTAGATTTAGGTGCACGTTAAAGAACCCCAGGTAGTCCAAATTTCCGGAGTACCCCACTACTGCGTGCCTCATAATCAGAAAGTGGTTTCGGCACGCAAAACCCCATAACCTAACCTAAGGAAAATACTGTGCGTGGAGTAGGTAAATATATTCATGCCGCGCTAGGAATACAACGCGGTTGCATACAGGACACGCAAGAAATCGGCATGACGGCTCGTAGTGAGACCTGGCACGACTCTATCGCAACGCGGGCTTTCTGTGGGAGCGCTGTCTCTGCTGATTACGCGAACACAAACGTGTGGTAACCGTCAAGTTCTTGCGCGCATGCCTGTGTGGGCGCGCATGCGTGTGTCTTCTGGTGTGAAAAAAAAAAAAGCTCCCGTCCCTGCATCTCGCTGCTACCTTAGAAGAGCATGATCTGGAGTTCTCGGATGAACATAGCGACTGAGGAATTCCACACGTGGCCGCCCGACGCGCTTGTTGTGGAGTTTGCTTGTTTGTGTGTGCGTGCAGTAAAAAAAAAGCTAAATAAAGATTAAGAAACTCTGGACTACACGTACATTCAAAGGTTAGACAAAGAAAGCACTTAATTACGCATGGGACAATGAAATAATTGTAATTTGAAACAGACCGCTGTTAGAGAGAATGACGAAAAGCTTCTGCTGCGGTGAAAAAAAAATTCGGCTCAGTGGCACTGCATAAGGAGGTACGCTTAAACCATTCGAATAACACAAAAAACAAGACGCTCCCGACTCCTGGTTTATTTGTGGAAGACTCCCCGTAAAATTCACCATCTGAGGCTCAAGGACAGTATAGTCCCGCGACAATGTAGCTGTAGATTGTTCGAAGCAACACATAAATCAAAGTTCATTTTGATATAGTGAAAAGAGCGCTCCCGACACTCGCGTTTCTGCTTTGGGCCCCACGCTTTCAACTGAGAAATAGCTTGAGAACAGAGATCTCAGTAGCAGCGAAAGGGTCGGAAAGGGTGAGTAGCAACGAAAGGTGTTTTCCCTGCATCGTGTCTTTTATCTTCACTTGTGCGCGGAGTTGCGGAATATGTATATAGCCAGACGACTGTAATATTTTTCATAGTTCGACGGAGTAAAAAGAAATCACCTCTCAACTACATTAACTGCAAGTGCTGGGAAGCAGGCGAAATAGCTCAGTATTACCAGAGCGCGACAAGTAACGAGTTAGAACTTCAGAAAATGAATGAGCAATGTCGTAACCACGACAAAGACTAGCGTTCACTGAAGAGCTATCTTATTTTTTACGAACCGGAATGAAAGCATTCCAGCGTTGCAATACATCTATCATTAAGTGGAGAGTCAAACAAAAATTGACACTGAAGTGGTGACATCATTTATATCCTACATGGCTACCGCATCGCAAACCATACACTCTAGTAAATTGTATTACTTCCATTGCCGCAAAGTAGCCGCACTGATTTACTCAAAACAAAAGATTCAGAGCACATTATTTTGTATTATTTAAACGTCTGGTAAGATGTGGGCTTGCATCGCTGACGAGAACATCGTAGCGCAGTTGAGTGCTTGCTTCTGGGTGCTTGCGCTCAATTCCGATAGCTATTTCCTTACTGCACACAAGGCTTGAAACGCAGCTGTTCTACACATCCTAACACCCTGTAGCAAATAAGTATTATCGGTAGTAACTTGCTTAATCTCCTGGACTGTCAGGAAAGATTCAGTTTCGACCATTCGTGGGCTATCGGTGAAGTCCGTCGTTTATTGTGCGTATAGATTTAGTGCACGCACGACCACTTGACACTGACCACGTGTAGGCTTTGGACTTCGAACTAGTGCATTAGTCAATCTTATTAGGCCTTGGCATCCCGAGCCTAAACGCTGCGATGGCTTTCTTTTTTTTTTTAGGTTCACTTCTAAGTTCACTGATTAGCAAAAGCGAGTGCGAGCGGAAATTGCGTGTATCTGGCGGGTGGGGGCGTGCAGTTGGCATCGGGCACGGCTCGTTGCGCCGCACCGGCACACGCGTACGCCGGCTTGCACGTCCTCCATTGAGCTAATAGCATTACGTCTCGCCGAAGCACGGGCCTGCGCGCTCGCTGGGGAGTCGGTGACCTCGAAAATTCAATCAGCGCCTGCAGTCACGCTGCCCGGGCTCTGGTATAGCGCCTGCGTGTTGCCCTTCCGGCTCTTCTCCATCCCTTGTTCGCGTGCCCTCGAAGAACTTTTGTTATTTTTTCCGTTCCCTCTGCATGTTTCATGCTAGACTTAGCCAGCAAGCCCGACCTATGGAAGGCGCGCGAACAAAACGCATGATTGCGCCGAAGAAGACCGAACCGGGCCGCGAAAACAGCGGTTTCTCGCGCGCGGAAACAGTCGCTAACTTCGCCGAAGTGCTCGTTCCCCGGGTTTCTTATTTTCGAGGGTGTACTAGCGCAATTTTCGTGACTCTACGATGATGAGGGTAGTAAGTGCTTGGGATGAGATTGTGGGTATCGGTGGTGTTCCACCAAGACGACTATACTATTTTCTTATGGCAAGTCATCATAAGCTATTCACGACAGTGTCAAGAGTCATTCGTGAGTGCGATTCATGATTTATTTATTTATTTATTTATTTATTTATTTATTTATTCATTTATTTATTTCGCAATAATAGAGTCAATTCCTTTTGGGATTTTTAGAGGAGTGCGCATAAAACAGGTGGTACACTCAACGTTAGCTTCATTGGCTTCAGTTCTGAAGCTCTAACAACAGCATGATAACACAAAAAGTGCATGTGTTATAGACAAAGAGGCAAAATTAAGCAACAATAAAGACACCTCCAGCCATTAAACACAATGGGAAGAAACACTGCAGTAGTGGAACACAATTTACAATCTCAATACAAAAGAAATGAAACGACCGAGCTCTGACGCAGCTTGAAGAATTTTTCTACGGTTGGCTGGACTGTAGTCATGGATGCAGTTGATTCCAGGCACGAACTACTTTTGGAAAAAAGGAATATCGGAAAGTGTTATTGCGACAAACAAATTCAAGTGTTAGCGCATGTTTGAGTCTGGTTTCTCGTGAAAGGGTAATATGAACAAAGTCAGAACAGGACATCCTTAATGAGTTGTTAAGTAATAAAACAAAAATTTGATGCGGTGTACTTTAGCACGGCCGGAAAGCGTGTGGAGGCTTGCGGAGCGTAAAAGTTCTGTGGCTGACTGAGTGGGTTTATAAAAGTTGTAGATAAAGTGCACAGCCTTTCTTTGTACTATTTCAAGAGTTTTTACGTTGTCTTTTGTGTAAGGGAACTAGGCTTATGTTCGCATATTTGTTCGCATTTGCTCATAACAGCGGCCTTATTTTGGCTTCACATCTTTGTAGTTTTTGAATGTTTATTGATGTTGAGCTGTGAACGCCCCTAATTTGGCACAAAAGTGACTTGCGTTAAGCGGTTAAGTGTTGCAATACACTTATAAATGAACTGGTTGCGAAGCATGAGACAGGGGCGATATAACCTAACGTTATTCCAAACTGTTTCGATTCCATGTCTGCAATCAGCTCTCCACGACTGGTCAACCATTTTTCGAGCCCCAGCCGCTTCGCTTGTCTCTGACGCGACGTCATGAAAACCGTAAAAAGTTTCCCATCGGATATGACGTGTACACGTCGATCCTGCGTGATTAGACCGAACAAAAGAATAATTACTGCCGATTCTACGCATTTTCCCCATTAGCCCACCGTTATGGGCTAAATTAGTCCTTAAATTAAATGTGCCACAGCAAGCTAACCAAGAGGAAGCGGGCCAATCGCCGATGCCGCCACTATCCTCCTCATTCGTTTATCTATTTTTCGAAACCGAAACCCCTTCCACTTCTGCAGGCTCCTTGCGTCTTCTCAGTCAGTTAGATAATAAAAACATTTCAAGGTGGTCAACGCTTTGAAGGCAAATAATAGTGACCTCCTATAAACTAGGAAAGCGTTTGATTGGGCTGTTGTAACAACGCTGCGGGTGACCGCCTGATGCTTGCGTTGACGATGACGTAAGTCCGACGTCAGGAGGATGGAATAAAAACAGATTGGAATAGGTTTACATTATACGACCCAGTTTTGTAAATTGTGGTGATATAAAAAATGAGACTTTATCAATTTCTTTATCTTTTTTGCGGAGCTTTAGCGATCTCTTCTTAGGCAAAGACGGACTCCCCCTCCTAAAATTTGTGTCCTACTGCATGTCTTGTATGAGCCAGGGGTGGATCCTGCTGCGGGATCTTTTCTTTACACTTGGGACTCACCGTAAGCTTTCAGTTTCTGGGGAAATTGCACGCACAGCTCACGCGCACACACCGTGTTATTCGCCAGGCTCAAACTAGATATATTCGACAAACTTCTCTGCCATAGTTGAAAGCTTGTGCAGTGTCTGGTAACGAACAGAAAGCGATAATAAGATGCTGCTTCTGTGATTCTAAATAGTATTCAGTGCATGAAGTGATTGCGCCCCTAAAACGATATCTCTCAATAAAGTACACATTTCAGACTTCTGTGTTTTCAGGTACCCTTAGACAGATGTTTTTTTTTTTTTTTTTTTATGTCGCCTGACTCAATGGAAGCGGCATTCTGAAAGCTAGTCAAAAACTTTTCTCAGGCTGTCAACCTCCCAAAGGTTGTAGAGCTTTTCTGAACCACAAAATTCTTGGTAGTTTTCACGCAGATTCTATGCCACAAGCTGCGCTCATGATAAATATACGACATAAGCCTCTGGCGCGGACCCTACTGCATAGTTACTATATTCTGCCACCACACATCCTCTAGCCGCTATTTGCTTTCCGACGGTTCAGTCATCTGGATATTGTGCGTTACTGCTCACTAAGGATTTACATGACACTAGAAATGAATGTCTAAACTAAGGCTTTTCTCTACAACCCCCCAGCGCACTTTCAATCCGCCGAAAATTTGAAGGTCAATTTCCATTGAACATTTGGATGAGCCAAGGGCAACCATTTACTTCTGCCTTGCGTTCGCTCGCGGACTACCCCTCGCTAAACTTACAAACATTGCAAGGCATATTTCAAGGACAACAAAAGACCAATATTCGGACCCTTCACAGAGGAAAGAATTCTCATGAACTAGCAGAAGAAAGAAAAACCTGGCACTTCGGCGTTGAAAGAATCTAAAAAAAGGGGGCGTTCTCACGTAACGCCCCCCTTCCCCTGCAAGAAAAGAATATATACTACATATTTAAAGCTTCTTTTGGTTAACAAGCTTCAACAAAAGCTTATGCGCTTATCAGAGGCGCAGCGCCCCCTAGCTCCGCCAAACTTGTTCTAACCCATCTTTTTGCGCTCCTGCTGGACCCAGTCTCCCTCACAGAACACTGCCCATACAGCACTGTCCACATTGCGCTGTTGTTCTTGTGGCCTGAACACATGGCTTTGCATCGTGTCTGCTTTTCCACTTGGTAGGTTTTTTTTTTTTTTCGTAAGGAATGCGCGCTCACGCGGCGGTGACCCGCCGCGGTGGCTTAGCGGTTATGGTGTTGCGCTGCTGAGCACGAGGTGGTGGGATCGATTCCCGGCCGCGGCGGCCTCATTTCGATGGGGATGAAATGCAAAGACGTCCGTGTGCCGTGCATTTGGTGCATGTTAAAGAACTCCAGCTGGTCGAAATTATTCCAGTCCCCCGCTACTGCGTGCCTCATATTCAGATCATGGTTGTGTCATGTAAAACTCCATAACTAAAAAAAAAAGAGAGAAACCACACGGTCGTGCTTTAACCGAACGAAAACCTGCTACTACAGCCCCCGCTGCAATTTTTTATGTAGGAAATGGGATCTCTGCTCATTTTTTTTTTTCATTAGTTTTAGTCGGAAACAGTTTGTTTCACTAGAAAGCGTCTTACTTTTCCTTCGGTACGCACTCTGACGCGTGCGAATTATCGCCAACGCGGACACACACATATACGCGCGCGCATACGTACAGCATGCACGCACACCAGCAAATAAGCAAGCAAGCAAGTAAACAAACAAACAAACAAACAAACACAAATGAAGCAAGCGTTTTCGAAGCTGGCTTTTTTGCATTGCGATAGTTAGTGCAAAGACGCCCGCTTTTGGGATGCCAACGTTTCCCAACACGAGTGCGAAAGCATGGATACTGCAAGTGGTAGTGTGCGTGTCTAACCACGAACGGTGCCATGAAACGATGATTGTGTTCGAAACATCCCCCCCTCCCCACAGACAAACACAAATAGGCAATCAAGCAAGCAGGCAAGCAAGCAAACAAACAAATGTACATCACTTAGAATCAAACCTGCGTCCTTTCAGTTTCGATATGCGTGCTCAAGAACAGTAACTGACTGTTCGCACTTGTTAGCTTGCTCTATGCTCACGGTTACCGAGAGAATACAGGAATACGATAGCACAAAAAAAGGAATATATTAGCCAGGAATTAGGCAGGTAAGTACGTTGATATCAAACGTTTTTCGATGAACAGGTTTCGACTTCGTCCACACAATAATCATACGTCTGGAGCAAGTTTTATTTTCGTTGTGCGTGTCATGGTTTGTTCTTAGTTCCTTTTCTCATCAAGCCAACTCCATTTCATTGCAGCCGCGCACAATTTAGCTACGGCGACTTGTGTAGTGCACGCCGAAATAACCAGCAATACATTTATTGTCTCGTTGGAATACCTATACAACGTTTCGAACCATGCTATGGATAACCAAATGTGCTTTGGCAGCATATATTTTGAATTCACATAATCTGTGAAATTCGGGCAGGCATGGCGATAACATTTTACTTGAATATTTTAAAAACAAACAGAATTTATTTGCCAGATTATTCCGAGCAGGGGGAAAATATGCTTAAGCAATAAAATTAATGAAAGGAGAGCGAAGTGGACACTATACCAGTGGGAACATGTTTGCTTGCTAGGTCAACGAGTCTAGTCGACCTCATAAGTGGTAGTAAGATGTAGATGTAGACGTAAATCCTTGTGATCTACTGGCACGTACCCACTCTGCGGAACTGGCCAAGAATCGGGTAGGGTATAGTGAAGTGTAAAATAAATCAAAATTTTATAATAGGTAAGCTTTAATCGCAACATTGAAATTGTAATGCCTGCACGATTTTATGAAACTCAAAGTTTTACCATGACCATAGAGAAAAACAATTCAAGTTCGATTTTCGTGAAAGAAAATGAAGCTAAAAATTTTTTGTATTCAGCGTTTAAATCTCATTGATCTTGAAATAAAATTTTGGATGACAGCGCTAACCTTCCCGTCGCTATGCCCAAGTGTAGAGGCACCGAAATAAAGCACATTTTGAAACGTTAAATCTAATCCAAGAAGGCGGGGGGATGTTTCTAGGGTTTGTTTTCTTTAATAAATCGCCGACAAGAAATTCAAGAATGTTCTATGGTTTCATCTTCTCTACACGCATGGCAAATCGGTAAGGTGTGCCCAGCCCTGGATAAGTAAAAATTTTAAGAAGGTATGCGACAGCGAAGCCTGCTAACAGTTACTTCATTTTTTCTAGATTGGCAAAGAGTGCTTTTACAAGGGTACAATAAGTGTTTAAAATCAGAAATTTTTCTTTATAGATGGCACAGAGAATTCTCGCATCATTATTTGCCTCCGAAATCATTGCACTGGGTGCACCAGTGTTGCCCGCTTATGTCCCTGTATCACTCCGTCGAAAGAGATTTTCGTTTCCTTTTTATGATCCCCACATTGGTCGGATCGCATACTTGGGGGAAAATGAGTTCTCTTGGTTGTTGTGAAAATCTACGTCTACTTCAGTGCTTCGAAGTAAGTCAAGAAAGATTGCTTTACATGGTTTTGGGAAAAACAATTCGCTGTCGGGCATTGTTAGAACGTAGCCATTTGCGAACCACACAGTGTCGGCAAAAAGTCTACCTCAAACAATTTCTTGTTGTTGCCTCAAAACATGGCTCGTACCCAAGAGCGGGACCGGCCACACTAGATGAATTGAAACATACACCCAACAACATATTAAGAGGGGTAAAGGCGAACACTCAGAACGAAGCATTTGGCAATTAACTGGTAACACAGATTTTGAGAGTACCTATACATGAAATAAATAAAAAATTAAATTAAACTGAATTAAGCTAAAATAATGATAATAATAAAATAAAGTGTCCCACTGTCGGTAATCTAGCAGCGTAGTCTTCCGGGTGCTTGAATTAACTTGTGCAGAGCAGTAATCACCGAAGGATGGCTTACTTCTAATTGACAGGCATCAGAATAGCTGTTGTTTCTTTATTCTTTTCGTGTTTCTTTCTTGTGAGAGCTTTCACGGTAAAGGTGCAATACAGTATAATCTAAGATACGTACAGAAAAATATATCTGTTTACAGCTGCCTCGCTTTCTTTCGTGGCGAGTCAAAGTAAATAAATACATAAACGATGACACAGGGAAACGCGCAAGAAAAAATAGTGAAAAGCGTTTTCCGCACCTCGTTAAGAAACGATCCTGCAAAATTAGAAATCGCGGCTCCAGGCGCTAATCGCTATCCGTAAGGTGCTTTTTTTTTAATAAATAGCGCGCCAACACCATAATTCCTGACCTTTCCTCGTGGAATTATCACAAGGTTTATTTTTTCACATATTCTTCAGATTTTTTTTCCTTGTTCGCAGCTGTCAGTGCGCGACCAAGGAAATGGGATAGGGCATTAAATGTGTTTCAGATACTAAACAAGGTAACTGAAATGGAAGGAAGCATTAACCGAGTATTAAGGTATACTGCCGCAAAGGTCGAGCCTGCAAAGAAAGAAACCAAGGAATCAATTTTAAGAAATGGCAGTTTTGCGACGATTCTCGTTGATAATTTCAACGTGTGGAGTAGATAAGTTGCGTGAAAATCGTCCCAAGAAAGATCGAACAGCGCTATTTTCCTAGCACCAAGCCCAGCAACGAACTCAGCCATTTCGCAGTTTACTAAGCGAAGTATTACTTGCTGCACGCAACGAGACACAGTGGTTCCACACTATTTTCGTTGAAAAGTGTGTTATTGAAAACACAAGATTGTAAAGGGAGATTATGGGGGTAGAAATATGGCGTTCTGGATAAACAAAACAAAAAAATTTCTGGCAGTAGCCATTTATCTATTGCGTTGACGTCCGCGCGAGAGCGTTTGATTCAGCATTCTGCTGAAGACTCATCGTCATCATGGGCAATCAGGATTACCATTGTCGCCATCAGTATGGACACATTCATCGCAACCACGAGTATTATGTTCATCACGTGCATGATCATCATTATTATAATCAGCATGAGGAACGTAGCACAGCGTCGTTATGCGATGTTACTGCATGCATACAGCGCGCTCATTATACAGCATTCTGACACCATCTAAGCGGCCTTGGCATGGCACAAACGATTACTGGCACAATGGTACGCGCTCATGACAATCACCGCTTTCTCGCCGTATTACTTTTCCCATACATCGGCCGTGAAAGAGCGAGCAATATTCACGTCATTCTGAATATGAGCTCCGACTGTGGACGCAGCTCGTGTCTCGCATACGACTGCAGCTTGGTCCAGGTCTCAGAAAGTTCAGAATTATTTTTCGGAAGCACTTGAGCAGTAGCGGGATTCACGTGAGTCAGATTCGACGAATAACTCTGAAATACAGGGAGCCGACAACTCATTATCATCACCATTCTGAGGTCAATTGCGAGAAAAAGAAAACTCCTAATAGCTATCTCCGGTTAGCACCGTCTTGATCAACCGACTCATTCATATTCATATATGCAGCCGCAACCATCAGTTCAATCATCAACTGCAGCGGGAAGGTGGCCATGTTGGTGACTTTTCAATGCGAACGCCAGTGCCAAAGACAGGACGACAACATAAAGAATCTGGGGTCAGCAATCGTATCCCGCCATGTACAGGAACGCTCCACATGTGACTGCGAGTTTGCTGGCTAGGACTTTGGGCCGTAGCCTATATACACACGGACGCCCCCCGCTGGGCGTAATTTGTGGGGAAGTGGGTCTTGAGATTCCGAATTGGCCTCCTGTAATGACACCTTGACCTCGCAAAGCCAATTTTTATTCTTCCTCCAGTGAAACGAGGCCAACTCTGACAGCTGCACTTTCCGAATGCGTGCACTAGCACTAGGGCAGTAGTTTTTACACAAGCCAACGTAAGGCATCCCACAACACACAGCAATGGGTGGTATGCTCTTACGCTTCACTGCTGCATTTTCGCTACTTCTTCATTAGGATGATAAATTTAAGACGCTGACAAACGTATTTTATGGAGATAGATGTCGCTGGAATTGAAGACTCAAACCGACAAAAGGAAACCGTGCGCGCCAGTACTTCTCGCTTTCTTGAAGAAAGAAAAAAAAGTGTCTGAGTCGACAGGGCATTATCATGTTTCACCGTAGAATGAGTGCACCGAGACGACTTAAATCAGCATGGGCTCCTCTGTACGAGCTTCTCGAAGAAGCCAATGATAACATAACGAAATAGGCACACGCTTTGTAGATTCGAGGAAAAAATAATCTACGCCGCGAAACTGGTGCACGGTCTTAAAATGAAAAGAAACTCCTGGAAGAGTTCGTGCTTCCTCTAACGAGAACGGACAATGGCTGTTCCTTTTTTTATCTGTTCGATTCCAGCACTGCGATATACAGACAAGCAGCTGATAACCTTCTGATTCCTTTTTCTACATTGGAACATAATCGGGGCACATAAATACAAAGCAACTTTTTATCTCACGCTACAGATATATTGTTTACCTTGTCTTTTACAAGGTAAATAATATATCAGGACATAACAGGACCTAAATTCGATTCTTGTTGTTTATGACATAGTACACACGTGGAAGGAGAACCTAAAGAAACCTTGCAATTATAGATAGAACATGCGCCAGCGTGGAAGCAGGATGATCTACGGTAGTGAATCGTTGAATAAGATATCTCTTGAACGCTTTAGCTATTTGGCCATCTCCTGCTTGCAGAGAATAAGGAGCAAAAATGTTGCGTTTCCTTGCGTTCTTTGAAGACGCACTGCTTCCTCAAATTTGGTAGTACTGTCGGTGCTTGCTCTGTCTGAAGCTCTTATGAAAGCAAGAAAAAGGCAAAAAAAATAAACTTGAACTATTCTTCAGTGCGTGAACAGAGGGAGTTTGGAGCCGCCTTTCAAGCAATAGAACTTGCGTTCTCAATTCGATAATGTTAGCCCCAGGCTCCTTTGGCTCGCCTAGTGTTCATCAGTTGATTGACATCTGTACTTTAGGACACTTGCATAAAACAAAACCATGGCGCTTACAAGAAGTACGAAGTGCTATGTCCGGTTTACCACTGAATTCCTTTCATTAGGTGAAGGGCCAATAGTGACGGCACAAGAAGGAACACAGACAGGACAAGGCGCTTGTCCTGTGCACCTATGCACCAACTCCGTTCTTAGCAGCGTAACGCTGAAGCCACTCATGCACCACGGTGGGTGATATATTATTAGCGAAGGCCACCGGCCAGGGAAAATATGTTCTTACGCAAGCAAATCCTTTGCAAGTTCGGCCGCAGCACCTAGATCAACAATGACGTTTCTGCGCGGAAAGGTTGCGCAAGAATGAATGTTGTACAGCCGTCATTCTGATAAAGATAAAATCGAGGCATAGCAACAAAAGAAATACCAAACAAAAATAGAGAGAGATAGAAAGTCAAGAAAAGGCCGCGTCCTGAACGCGATAGCAATATCGACGTGTCAGAACGAACAAGCAGACCTCACGGTGATATCACATGTAGAGAAAGCTGCAAAATAGGGACACAGCATTTTCGTTTTCCTCGCGAACGGCTTGAGCAGGACCTGGTATTGATGTTGCACAAGTGACACGTCATACTGAGCGCAATGCCTATCACACACACTACCTTGCTGAAGAAAAAGTAGAAAATATAAACCTGCTAAGCCCTTTATCTCCCTTTCTTTCCCTTTCTTTTTTGCTCATACAGAAAACTGCAGGCATAACAATGGCCTTGGTCTTTTCTTTAACAGATCGTTCACGTAGGCTTTTTTCACCAATGGGTATTGTGCTTCTCTTGAAAGAAAGTACAATGTTGGGCGTTGCTCCTTCTAGAAGGATACTGCGGCGGCCACGGTCGCTGCCACTGACCGGGCGTTCGTCGCTGTGTTCTTCACATTGTTAAACTCTTGAGCTGGTCACGTGACTGACAGATGTGACTCATCACCACTTCACTTAGCGAGGCCGCAGTTCGATGACTGTGGGACCGCCTCATTAATTTTTGTTTCGGTTATTGCTCTCGCTAACGGTCTTCTTCGACAGTCACCTTTCTTGGTTTGACCATTGAATACACTTCACTTTACTCTCAGATCATCGCGCGTTCACAGCTATACGCCGCACGACACAATGCACTTCTTAAGTTAACTTAGGCGTGAACCTCCAGCTTGACCTACAGTACCTGTTTAACTAAACTCTTTGCGGTTGTTGACCGTCGCGTGGCCGCCGCACTTTCAGCGGTAATAGGACAAAAATGAGTAATGGAGCAGGTTGAAAGCAGGCGTAGCACCTACGTTACGACCTATGAAGAGTGGGCACAAATAAATTATTAATTGCTCAGAGATTTCTTATTCATTAAAAAAAAAAAAATTCTCAGTCACGGTACCGATGTCAAGCTGTAATATACACCCGTAATCACTTAGCTGAAATCTTGTGCTTAGCACCAGTCCGGAGAAATGCGCCGTGAAAATCTGACGAAATGCAATGTACCCCTGTGTAATATAACGTGCTGATAAGTGCTGACTGGAAACATCGACGGATTTCGCCACAGTGGTCCAGCAAGATGGGGAAGGTGATGGCGTGGTGAATATATATATATATATATATATATATATATATACGTATACACACACAGATGAAGAAGACAAACCAGTGAAATGCAGCTATAATAACGTTTCGGCAGGTACCTTTGCCTTCGTCAGCGCAAGTCGTTACTCTTTAGTAGGTTTTCTTCTTCAACCGCGTATCCCACGGCATGCCATGATTTCATATATGTAAACTTGATTACCTTATTCCATATATAATCTTGATTTCAATGGTTATAATGCCAAATAATGTAAACTTTTGTAGTGATAGGGACAGCCAAGGGCCCAAGCCGTATTTTAGCAAATAAACAATGTATAGCACACAGAGCCTCTATTGAACACAACCAAAACATACGCAAAGTTATCGAGCCTCACCGGTAAAGATCTCCAACTCCCCAGCATCGCTGTTTTGCGTGACCACAGAACAACAACGAAACGATGTCTTCTTAACAACCCCCCCACCCCTCCCCCCGCCCCGATATATTGGGTAACTATGGCCATCACTCACCGGAGCTTGAATCCTGTCTCTCTCTTTTTTCCGAGCGTTTTGGTCACTGCCTCGGCCCTGTCGTACCTCGCTACATTTTCAGGGATAGGCGCAGAAATACAAGAGAAAAACAAGAACAAAAAGGATCATCCATAGGTCGGCGTAAACGAGCTGCCAGAGGAGGAAGCTTCCGCGAGGCCGTCACCTGTCGTCTCGTTGGAAGATGCGCCGATATGTCGTGGGCTTAGCAAAAGCCAAATCCCGCTATAATGCGGTTGATAAATGCCTCCTGAGCTGATATCTTCCGTGGCCACTCCTGCTGCCCGCGACCTCATGCGTCGACCAGCGTGTTCGTGGGGAGCCACACAGTTCGCATCGACAGTTCTACTCTGGGGTTTCTTTCTTTCTTTCTTAGATTTCTGCCTGTTCTTTATTCTCTCTCAGTTCTGTTTTTTCCTTCTTTCATTCACTCTCCCTTACCTCTTTCATTCTCTATCTCTCCCTTCCTTTTTCTTGTTCCCTCTCCTATTGCTTCTCTCCTTCATTTTTCCTTTTCTCTCTCTTCCTGTCTTTCAATCGCAGTATTTTTTCTTCTTTCATTCTCTCTCTCCTTGCTTTCTTTCCCTCTCCTATCATGTTTCTTCCCTTCTTTTTCTTCCTTTTCTCTCTCTTCCTGTCTTTCGACCGTTGTGTTTTGTCCTTCCTTCATTCTCTCTCTCCCTCCAATCAGGCAGCAAGCTGAGACCCGCCACTGGAGCTACACGCAGTGGCTCATGTTTCCCGATTCAAGAGATCACGCACGTTGTGTACTAATGCATGAAATGGAGGACACGCTTGCGCTCGATGCGGATGGCAAACGTTACCTCTATAATAGAATGACTGGCGTGTGTTTCGAAGGTATCGGTAAGTCGATTAGTGTTGTCTTTAGTTGTGCATTAGCAGCATCCGTGAAATTGCCGTGAGCCGTTCTTCCGGCGTTTTGGAAAGCTTTGAAATGTTACGAGGAAAGAAGAATGATGGGTGTAACGTTAAGGGACAAGAAAAGAGCAGATTGGGTGAGGGAACAAACGCGAGTGAATGACATCTTAGTTGAAATCAAGAAAAAGAAATGGGCATGGGCAGGACATGTAATGAGGAGGGAAGATAACCGACGGTTATTAAGCGTCACGGACTAATTCCAAGGGAAGGGAAGCGTAGCAGGGGGCGGCAGAAAGTTAGGTGGGCGGATGAGATTAAAAAGTTTGCATGGCCACAATTAGTACATGACCGGGATAGTTGGATAAGTATGGGAGACGCCTTTTCCCTGCAGTGGGCGTAACCAGGCTGATGATGATGGTGATGATGATGATGATGATGATAATGATGATGAAATGCTACATAATTTCAAGTTTTTATGCTTTTGTTCAAATTTTTCAAATCAGTAGTAAGGCTTTGTTGATACTGCCTCTGCCGATGTTATTTAAATCAAATGGATTCTTGTGGGCATCTTTCGTAGTTGGTGAAGCTGCAGCCATTTGAAGGGCGAGCTGAACAATTATAGTGCACTTACGGGGGGTGGGGTAGGGAGAGGGGCTACAATGTTGTGACGTAGGGTTTCTTGAAAGATTTAACTTCGCCGCATACTGACGTTACTGGTTTTGATTTGGAAGCCTCATATTGAAATAAAATAAACTTAAACTTCGCTGAATCCATTCTTGACACACCACTAAAAAAATAATAAGAAATACTTCTGTTTAATTAAGAGACGCGCGGTGTTGAAAGCAATCTCTGACGTATAAAATATGAAATTGGAATTGTGAGCAGTCATAAAGAAGGCGAAACACTCTGAAAGACTGAACAGTCGTACAGAACACGCAACATTTACTGACCAATGTTCGCGCATGGCAAGAAAGCGTCTGCTATTCCTTACTTCACAAACGCATCCTCATAACACAAGGCAACAAGCATGATGATACAACAAAAATGTAAATGAGAGAGCCCGTGAATAGTTAAAGATATTGCCGAATGGAAGTAGGACTGTCCGAACTGAACGAACGCCAAAAAGAGGGCCTATAATGTTCACCAAATACACTGAGACACATGCTCTCAGAGATTCGTGAAAAGTGAAACTTCAAAGAAACCTTATTTTATAACTTATTATATAATGACAAGGAAGTTTTTCTTTATGAGGCATATGTTCGCACAGTTAGTCGTTGATCAAATTCTCTAACTACATCTTCAGTACCCAGAGTGCATGCGTCATATCGCATTATTGGCTAAACGCCTTTCACATTCTTTTTTACACTGACCTCAAGATACTCAGGTCTTTTTGCTATTATCTGCTCTCACTAATGCTACAGATTCTATATTTGTGTATGTAACGACGTAAATGAGATGTCTCAAAACGTACTCCTTTTTGTTCTTTTATAAACCAGTCGCTGTCAGGAGATCGGGTTAGGCGGTATATCAGCTACGATATTCCTTTGTGCTCTACATAAACAAAAATAAAATTTAGAAATAATTGTCAAGATTCTGAAGCCAATATCAAGAGAATAAAACTGTAAAGCTTCACTTACACGACGCCGGTGAAAGTGGCTTGAGCCAGACCATGCGACGAGAGAGTCTAGCGTTTCCAAGGAACTCCATTCAGTCAGGCATGGATATGAGCTGCAACCTGCTTCGAAGCAACACAACAGAGTGCGCCATGAATACAGCGCATTTGCTTTTCTTTTTCTTCTGTCTTTTAAAAATCTCCGCCTTATATCTTGCTTGTCCTTCTCGTAGTAATCCTGAAAATATTGCACCACTTGGAGTTGCTTTTTTGTTCTTTTTTTGCTCAAATCATGGTACATGAGCGTTTTGAGCAGTACCTCCTGGGAATGCGGCCGCCACAGTTGCGAATTAAATCCGTGACGTCGTCGTCTGCAGGACAACGCGACAGCCACTCAGTCACAGCGGAAGGTTTCTTAGCAACTCTAATCGCTTAATAAAATAATTCTGCTTGTGACCGACGTCGCGACACCATTCTGCGATTCTCTAAGGTGCGAAACAGCTGCTCCTTAAAATAATGCTGAAATATTTTAGCAGTTTGACCCGAACAACGATGCATCGACAACGGTAGCAAGGTTCAGAGCTACATGGGGACCGTTCGGATGGTGGTCTAACTATACACGGGTGCGACATGTTGGCGCGATGCATCACGCAAGGCAACTCTCCGCCATAGCTGAAGGAACAGATCCCTGACAGACACGCTGGCGTGATGAGTTGCACGGCCAGGGGGCGTTGCAAGCATCGTACCTCAATGGTGCACGAGATGAGACTGAAGGGATACTGTCGGGGTTAGTTAGCACCTAGGCAAATATTAGATAACGTCAGCTTTACACTTATAGCCCGTTCCGCTAAAACCAGAACACACTCAACAGTTTAGCGGGAACGCAAGTGCGCTTAAAGTGTTCGTGCGCACATCGCCCATGCCAGCAGTGGAAGGCAGAACGCTGTCCTGGGAACGTATTCTCGGACGCTCGCTTTTGGCGATACTACCGTTTTCGCGTGACGTAGTGCTCAAGCAGCCAACCAACTCATCCGGTTTTTCTCAACGAGCCAATAAGCGTGCACTGGAAATGATATCGCCGAACGAAGCCGTGCTTGAATACGTCCCCTGGCTGCGCCACCGAGGTAGTTGTGGTGGTGGTAAAAATGTATTTCTTACACATGGTACCACCTTCGCTCTAGGCATACATATGGTTACTATCTGTGGAGGAAAGGAAAGGGGATGGAGTTCTACAGAGTGGGTGTGTTTGAACGTACGTGAGCAACTGTGCTTCTTGGAGGCGAATAAGCGATGCGTTGACCGTGCGTCCTCGTTGATTCGTTCGTCTTTTTGCAGCCAAACGCACTACCCGTCTTTGAAGACCCTCTAATCCTCCGCACGCAAACAATGCATGAGCCGTCGAGCGGGACACCATGCCGGCGAGAATATGCCTTGAGCGTCCGTATAATGAATTTCACGATAATAAGCGTATTCTAGCCGCGCCATCGACGACAAAACGTTTGCAGCCTATCCTTGTCGGTAGTGGTCTCTCCACGCTTCGACGATCACTTTCCTGCTCCTTCAGGAGCATATGCAGCAAATATATTTGCAATTTTTTGAAATTATGCAGTCAAAAGTTAAGACTTGCTTGTTCGGGGCCCTCGACGAAGAAGCGACGACGGCTTTCTCCGCTGAAGTTATCGTATACCCAACAAAGCATCACACTTGACATATAACAGCGATCCATCTTGGAAGACCCAGTTCAATCTCGGTCCGGCGAGCAGCGTGCTGGTCGGAAGAAGCTGAAGCACTTGTTAAGCAGATACACTCGTTAAGCAGGCAGTGCCTGGATTCACAAGTATGCTCCGCTAACTACGTATTCTATGTTGTATGCGCGCTATACAATACAAGTCGCAGTTTCTCCGGAAACGAGCAGCATCGATTGCGATAGAAAGTTAGCAGACAGCTATACGAAGTAAGGACAGTAGTCTTATCGGCCGTACAAACTTGGGAACCTTCGCTTACCAACTAAATTAACAAGCATGGTGTCATCGAGCACAGGCAAACACGAACACATCACACTCGATGATCGGCGACACTAACTGTCAAATGCTGGTGTGAGGAAGCGCGACAGCAGGGCTTCAGCGTAAACTCAGCAACAAGAACACAACACGCGCAAAGGTATGAGTTGGCTGCAGACCGCTTTCAAGATAAGGCGCGCGCAGCCGCGCAGTTGCTAAGTAGAATGGCGCCCTCCCCCTTCTCCTTCCCGCGCTGCCTCCCCGTTTGCCTACCTTGTGCGCGTGAGACTGAGCCGCGATCGTTGGCTCACCTTGGGCGTGGTCGCGAAATACACAGTTGCAGACCCCCCCCCCCCCCCCCACTGCCTTCGCACGACAGAGGCGACGCGTTTCCTCTCAGCTTTCCTCCCTTCCATGCGCCAGATTGAGCCACGATCATCGGCTCCCCTCGCACGCTTTCACTTGCACAGACAGCATAGGGCGCGCAGCGACGGTGTTATCGCCATCGGACTGTACGTGGAGCATCACGGCGACGCCGACGTCAACGGAAGAAGTGCGCCTGGAGTGTCCGTATAATTGCTGTCGCAATAATACTGTGCGCACCATCAAAATGAGCGTGAGTGTGTGCGTGCGTAATAATGTATGTAATTCTTTCAAGAGATCCGTAGGTTAGCGCTCTTTGGCCATCATTGCCTCTTGCGCCATAAAACTCCATATATTATCATTAGACATATAGAAACAACGATTACACAGAAGGTATTTTCAACGTTTTTCTTTGTGCGGCGTTGTTGTTTAATATTAATGTACGTCGCAATGTACCCACACTTTGAAGCGGCAGGGTTATGAGGAAAGCATAAAAGGGGCTGTTCACCTTCCTAACAGGTTAAGTATTGAGCGTCATAAAACAAACAGTGAAGCCGCATCGAAAAATGCACTGAATGTGCGTTTAATGTGATTACTATTCAGAGTTCACCAGTTCGCTTGCTCATCGCACATATTCGCTGTCTGAGAAGTTTACATGTTATTCACCGGCTGCGGTTCGCTGACCAATTTTGATTGATAATGAGACAGTATCGCAGGCTGAGTCGCGCACAGCACCTGTCTGCAGAAAGTTTGTGACGTCGATGCCGACCGGCTGATGCTGTCTCGATGTTAAGGCTGCACAGTTTTGCCGAACGCATATGTACGGTGTACAAGTCCTCTCTCTCGGACGTCAAAGCACCGACGTCTGCAAGGTCCTTTGTGAGCCGCCCTCGTGTGCCGGCAGACGGGGTGGCGGACGGGCGCAGATTGGGAGGAGCTGCGCCTCAAAGGAGATTGGAGGGCGCAGTTGGAGCATTATTGATGCTGATTAAAGGCTCGCCTATCTTTGAAGTCCTTTCTTCACGAGCTTATTGGCACGGCATCTTTGTCCCCAGCCTTCATGGACTATATGCGCGCGTAGTATCTTTTGTGGGCGTCTATAACTTCCTGCCTTGGGGCTCGCGAAAATGACTAAGCTCAATGGCCCGTGATCTCCTAAACTTATTATTCTGGTTTTCTTGAATGTGCCCGCTTTCTTTATGGTATGTAATTTCCATCGCCGGCAATACTGCAGAAAAAAAAAAAAAGGGAGGGACAAGGGGCGATGGGAGAAACAACATTATTGAATAAAAATTCTCCATCAATCAGCGGGGTTTCGAGATTCACGCGCATGAGAGATAAAACGTGACCGTCATTGGCACCCGGAAATTGGTTAGTAACAAGTGATCTTCGGGGCTTTGTAGCAAACTCCGGTACATTGGACGGGATGTAGGAACAAAAGTAATAAAGGAAATGAGAATATCGAAAGCGTCTCTCACATAAAGAACGGTGACAGCAGAGAATACAGACTGAAGACCAGCAACATGCTTTGGCTTCCTTCCCATCACGCTGTCTTCGCAGCTGCGGCGTTTCTTGCTTTCTACACATCTCGGCCACACGCGCATCAAAACTTATTTTCCGCAGATGCCTTTCATACGTGAGGGAGACACTCTCTTTTGCATCGCTTCTCCTTTGCTGGTTGCCACGTCACTTCATTTTCTTTTTTTTTTTTGCTGCAGTGATTACAACTTCATCTCACTGAAGAACAAAAACGAACATTATAATTCGATATTACACACATTACACACATTACACACAGGTCTTCGGGTCTTGAAAGCAACATTTTTCGGCCTTTATAGGACTTGAACTCTATTTAGGCACAGGCGATATACTCAAAACATAGAGCACATATTTTGCTCAATCGGCTTCGTGGAGAAATTGTCGGCGAAATACACACGCCAACGGTGGCGCTTAGGTCGCTTCACCTTAGTTTGAACCCAAGTCCCGCCCCTTCGCGTGCAAACTCATTTGTTGGAACCATCCAGTTTTCGTATACAGAACTCTTTGATTCCTCGCCGGTGTATCAGAGGAAGCGCACTTCATGCGTTGCGTGTCCGGAAGACCAGCCGATACGGCACGCGGAACTAAGCGGCTGGCTCGAACAGGAAATGGGCTTCGAATGTTCGCCTCTAGAGCGCGCAACTTGGCAGCCAAGCACACGCGCGTCGTTTCAGCGGTTTTGCGCGGAAAGACGTCAGATGCCCCGACCTCTCGGAACACGACCGCCATGGCGTGGCACGTCTTGTTACTTTGCCACCATTGTGCGCTAAAGATTGTGTTTTAAATTTCCATCAAGCTCCTCTTGCCGCAGCACAACGAGGCCGTGATAACTAATGTACTTAAGCTACTTACATGTGTGTAATTGCAGAAAGTGGAGAATGAGCGGTTTTGGGCCATTGTGCATTGTGTCTATGTTGTCGAGACCTCAGTGTTCTTCTGTTTAATTTTTATTGTTGTTTTATAGTTATCCCGACCGGGGGGGGGGGGGGGTGATTGTTTGTTTATTTTTATTTACAATACCTGCTGACATCTTTATCATTCTTTTACGGATCCGTGATCCGTCAAATTTAGTCCATGATACGTCAAAATTTTTTTCAAATGGACCCGCCTTGCGACTCACTGATTAGACTTTGTAAATTGCAATGTTTGTCGTAAAGTAAAATTAATCAAATTATGGGGTTTTACGGGCCAAACCACGATCTGCATATGAGGCACGCCGTAGTGGGGGAATCCAGAAATTTGGACCATCTGGGGTTCTTTAACGTGCACCTAAATCAAAGTACATGGGTGTTTTCGCATTTCGTCCCGATCAAAATACGGCCTCCGTGGCCAGGATACGATCCCGCGACCTCTTGCTTAGCCGCCCGACACCATAACCACTAAGCAACCACGCCGGTGTGTGACATAATGCACTTAGTTAAAAAATTACATTTTTCTTAATTATTCGACTATGCATTTCAATTTGTTGTGCAAGTAATGTTCGCCTCTTCGCGCAGACCAGCTCATGGGCTTGAATTATGCTATCTGCCACAGGCAATTAAAAAAAAAAAACGGCCGTGGCTTAGCTTGGTTAAGCCTGGTGATTGCGAAGCAATAGTGTGTTATTCTAGGATCAGCTGGTAGTATGGCTGGTGGTAGTCTTGGGTTATGCTAGTGTTACGGCTTACAGTGAATCATCTAAGAGGAAGTCATCCGTCGAATCCATGTATGCCGACAAACATTTCCCTCACCAGCGTGCCCATTACAAAATCTTCTATTATCGATTGGCCGACGGTGCGGTAACACTCCATTTTCTCCGCGTCGTAAGATACGCCCACTCGGTGCTTGCAGTAGCGTTCGTTAAAGTACGGTAGCGTTACGCCGTAATAAATATTGGGGTTATTGTCCCCGTCCAAAATGCGATACAGTTTGTTGTACGCGCCCCTGGTGAGAGGAGCGGGAGTTAGGCTGGTGTGACGTCACACCGACCGTAGCGCCCCTGGTGAGAGGAGCGGGAGTTAGGCCGCCGTTGGTGGCTACCCCCTCGCCTTGCGACGGCGTGAGATGGGGCCCCGTTTTTACACAGCTGGTGTGACGTCACTCTAGGTCACGTGGTGTGACGTCACGCAGCGAGGTTACGCTAAAGGTCAATGGTGCCTACCACCGCCTCGCCACGGAACGGGCTGAAGTGCGACCTAAAGTAGTATTGCTTCGCAATAAAAATGGAAGTGTTCGCTGAAACACCCTGTATACACTCCATACACCGGCGCTGCAGTTCGCCAACGAATCAGTGCAACTATCCACCCTGATTAAAAATGCTGCATGGCGAGCCGCGCGGATTAGAAAACCTATCTGAAAAGTGCTTGTTTCCGTGTTCTTGTCGTTACTGAACAAATCGACTTAAGAAGAAGTAGGAGCGTGCGTCCTGACTTGCCTGTCGCGTTGATCGTTCGCTTTAGAACACGCACACGCAGTATAGATGTGTCTGTCTCCGTTGGCTACAAGTCTATAAATCTAAGTTATCTTGAATTTACTTTTTGTTCCCTTTTTACCGAGTTCATGTCCCTCTCACAAGTTTGGGTTTCACTTCTACGGTGAGCAAGAAGCGGCATAAAATGCTATACTTCTCCCGAGGTTCCTGGAAAGCGCCAGCGTGAACTGGAAGGAACAATAAATCGCGATTCTGAGACTGCGTCCCTACTACAATGTACAAGGAGGAAGGGCGGAGGGGGGAGGTAGGCACTGCAAAATGGCCGCATAAAAAACAATAAGTTAGCAAGGACTGCCATGTTGAACACTGCAGAGAAAACGCTATTTTGCTGCGCACGAAAAGGGAACACGGGAGAACTTTCGCCGAATTCAATATTTCATTTTAGGGATAAAGCAAGTAACCTCGTTTAGAAGCGGTTCTCGTGCATAGGACTGTGTGGCGACACATTTGGCCGGCGTTGCTGCTCAAGATTTATCACGCGGCTTGTATTTTTCCATCTCCGTGTCCCTGAGTTTCGGCCTTTGCTGCTTGCCAGTTACTTATACTCCGGGCACACGTCTGGCTACGCTAGTTCGGAGTTCTGGCCTGCTTCGTTTTGTTGGCTTGATTTAACTGTCGACACGAGTCGCTCTTACTTATTTGTTCCAAGTCACCCTTTAACGTCCTACTCTATGAATATCGCTGAAAGCAAGAAAAAAAAAAACGTGCATGCCAAAAAAAAAAATACGTGCATGTTCCAAGGCACGTTGGGAAAACAGCATTGTCGTTTCCGTTTCTTCGCAGCGGCGGAAATCGAATTTGAACGTACCAGAGGATGGGACGGCAGCCCCACCGCTGCCACCAGAGTGGACGCGGCAACTTCGTTTTCACATGTCACGAGAACCGAAATTATAATCACGAAGACCAAAATTTAATTTAGGCCATGAGGAACAAAACGGATCGTGTGGTTGCAGCCTCTCATATTGTTCTTCCAATGCTCGTGCTCGTATAAGTCTATACTGATTCACTTTCAACAGATGCACTCTCATCACTCGTCACGTGAAATTGCGTAATGATGTCTTTCTAGCACCTCGGATGAAACAGAAAAAATTACACCTGTCCTGTCCTCCTTTACTCTCCGATTCTCTTACTTATTTATGTTTTTTTTGTTTCTTCCGAACTCAGTTATCAGAAATCTAGCTAACCCAGCTTCCTGCCATATGAAGTTGCGTATGTCAGCGTTTCTCATTGCTTTCCCTTTTCTATAAATCTGTGTCGTTTTGACTGGTTTTCGACGCTTACAACCCATAATAATAGACGAACGAGTGGAGAAATTGGAGAAGTTCTCCGGGATCAACGTTGTCATTCTTTTTCAGTTAGCATAACGCCAAGTACGTTGGCGTCACCTTCCATTTTGATGTGAGATGCTCGCTCCTTAGCGAGGTCGTACAAGGAGCGTGCTTCTACTCTTTGTCGGACAGACACATGCGAACTAAATCTAGTGGGCCTGTGCGATTTTCGATTGTGCTAACGTTACTTATCACCTGAACACTAACAGCAATGCGCACACACGTATACACAAACGCGCACACACGCACACAAAAACTGTAACGGTAAGCTTACGCAAGAATTTGTTCAAAATAATGACAACGCTTTCTCGGCGGCTTCCATTATGCGCTGCTGACAACGCATCTAAACGTAAGGCCATGTTTCAAGCTGAATTTTGGTTATGCGAGATCTAGGACATTGGTTAGACTGCCATACCTCGCAACCTTACCATTTTGTAAGTTTGTGGGCGTGAATTCTCTACAAAGAGTAATGCTGAGAAGCCACAGAGACAAAACTCCATCATGCGAGATGACAATAAGATGGTAATAAGACATTTAACGAACGTGATATCAGAAAAAAAATAGCTTTAATAGTGCCGAAGGGTGGAACGGCTACGCAGTCTAAAGAGTGCACCACTTTACTCACCGGCTATATGTTTTCGCCTATAATACGATTAATTGTCTGACGTCACCTCTTAGAATCAACTCCCCTAGGAATCGAGATATCCTAAACACATTTGACGAGCCGGTCGGTGTGCGTTTCCGAAATTCATGCCTCTCAACGCAGGAGTTACGCGCTACGCAGGGTAAGAGCTAATGACGAAACACTCCAAGCTTGCCAGCTAGGCGCTTTGTTGGCACACACTACAGAAGGACTGCTCCAGTCTTGGTCGTGGTGCAACAACACCAAGAAAGTTTCGCAGTTTCAGTAGTTCTTTTTACACCAATGATTGAATGATGTAACATGTTCCAAACGAAAACTGCAATTCTCTTCGTCATTTCGTACAGTTGCTTCTCTTTTTCGTGTTCGTCTTTCGTTTTATGAAATGTGAAATATGGGATGTTCGGCCACAGATAAGGCAAGATATTCCAAAATCATGGGCAAGAAAAACAACGAACACAGATAATTAAAACACGAGAGGCTGTAAAAGCCTATATTATAAGGGCAAAACACCAACAGAGTAATTCCGCAGATGACGAAGGAAGAGAAAACAAAAAGCCTTTAAAACTACAGTAACACAAGCACGGACAGGTCGTGTGAACGTATAAAAAATTGAAAATACACATTACACGGCTGTTCACAAGGAACTTATCAGTTCACTTTATGCGAGAACATTCTGTAGAGCCTTAAAAGCCCATGTCCGTTTGTTTGGGCACGACCAGGATACGAGCTTTTATTGCACAGAGAAAGAACACCCATGTAGAGATCGAGCGCAGTTTTTCCCCACCCACAGGTAAAAAGGAAGCGGTAATGAACGCCGTGCAAGATGTTTTCGACCACCAGACTAGTGTGATTTTGGTGCCAATTTACGAAATAGAAAGAATGGGATGGGATTGAAGTTATTGTAGTAAATGTGTAGACGTCCTGTCGGCTACCACATTTGATTTACATAGTGGCGCGAAGTTCCTACGAAATGGAGTCGAAACATTCTGTAGGCCAGGAATCCAGACGCGTGACGGGATGCTAGCTGACCAATATCCATATCAGCGAGAGTACGTAGCAGCAGAATGATAATCAGGACGTGCTTTGCTATTTAGAGCTCCCTTGTGAGTCCTAAGATTGTCCGCACCATGGAGGAATTGAAGACCAGGCCACAGGTGCGTATTCTGACGTAAGAAAGGTATGGTGCGCGAAGACAGTTGCATTGAATGTCGTGCAGGGAACTTCTACGGGAAGACTTGCGAGTTGGTGGTTAGGGGTCCCGGCGAAATGTCTCATGTGCACACGCATTGTTCCAATGGCAATGTGCGTTCTCACAGTGTAATCTTCAGCGATTGCAATAACTTCTGTCATTGACGCACTCCGAGGTAGGTCAAAGCATATCCTGAGGGCTTAGGCTTTGATACCTTGGATTGCATTCGGGTTAGTTGTGCAGGCATGGGAGATGACCGGTAGGTTGTACCGCAGGAATGCAATAAACAGAGCCTTGTGCAGTTGAAGCATTTAGTGTATTGAGACTCCCCAGGTCTTTCCTTCTAGGAACCTGAACATAAGGCAAATTGCTGTCAAACGTTTTTCAACATAATTCGCATGAGGAGTCTAGGAGAGATTTCTGTCAATAACCCCCCCCCCGCCCCCCCCCCCCCCCCATATCTGCGACTTGTGTTGTGCGAGACCAGCTTTCCGTCGACAAGTATCACGTATAGAGACATTGGTTTCTTGGTAAACGCTACAACTACACACTGTTACATGATGCTTGAAGTACTTGTTCACGAAGGTAGGATGAGGCTAAAGTGGCTGTCTTCTGAAGCCATGCGCAAAGCCGAAGTCGCGTCACACCCGACGTCCACATACATATGTAATCGGCATAGATGGAGAGCAGAACGGTGCATAGAAGGGTGTCGGCGAGTTCAATGAGTGTTAGATTTAAGAGCGTTAGGCTCAGTACTCCGTCCTGACGGAGCCCACGGTTACTGTGATGCTGAGATGTTGGGCCATCTTCGTTAAGTACGGAAAAGGATGTCTGTAAGTAGCTCCCAGTCCAGAAATAGATATTCCCAGCGAGTCCTACTGCCTCTAACGTGGTGAAGATCGCTTCGTTTGTTACGTTAGCACATTCTCCTTTAACATCTAGAAATAGGTTAGCAGATAATCGTTTTCCGCCAAGATGCCTAAGAAACCGCAGCCTAAGAAAGGCACGTGTACATTTGAAAGCGCCGAGCAGCTAGCCACTTTGTTGTTACTGGAGCACCATCCGCTTCGCTTGTGCGCCTTGACGACGACTGTCCTATGCGAATTTCGTCTGCGTGCCTACGTAGGCGTGGGCACGCTTTCGCCGCATATTGCCTTCCTTTCTTTCTCCCTTTCTATCGCACACGCACACTTTCGAATATTTTATTGCCATAGCAATTATTTGGACACTCCAGGCTCACTTCTGCCATCGCCGTGACGTTCCCTCTAAAGTGCAAGGTCAATAAAATCGTAGCCGCGCACCGTATGCTGTATGTGCTCGGCTGAGCAGGCGATCGCGGCTCAATCTGGCGCACGCGAGAGGCAAGCGGATATGAAGCGCGCAGTCTTCCTTCGCGCGAGGCTCTGGGGGGAGAGTAGGGGAGGGGGGGGGGGGGGGGGCTTTCTACTCTAGGACGCTGTATCTTGAAAGCCATCTGCGACGGGGACACAGTCCGCCGCGCGCTGTATTTCTGCGGATTAGTTCGCAATTGATGTGAGACGCAGCACGAAAGTCAATTCGCTCGCTACTGCTGCCGCGCTTCTTTGCTCCAGCGTTTTGACAGCGAGCTTTCGCTGTCATCGAGTGAGATGTGTTCATGTTTTCTTGTGCATTCGTGACACCGTGCTTTGTAATTTAGTTAGTATACCTATGTTTACAAGTTTACAGGGCCGATAAATCTACTATCCTTACATCGTATAACTGTCCACTAATTTGCTATCGCAATCGATGCAAATTACATCGATGCAAATCGATGCAATCACAGTTACACCTGAAGGGCGTAACTATGACTTTTCTTCATTTTATCCCCTGTTCCCCTCGCGCAGCAGAGAGTAGCGAATCAGACTATTCTCTTGCTAACATTCCTACTTCCTCGCCCCTTCCCACTTTTTTTGTCTCTCTATCTCTCTGTTAGGGCAACATAGCCATGAGTCTGCAAAACCTGCGCATACCATGTCCTCTGAACTAGCCCTCTGCTGCTAGATGATGCAGAGGCAGGCCGGCGAAGGCGCTTAAGTTTAGAGTAACATTAAAAATTTCAGTGTCTGTACAGCCAACTGCCGAAATGTCAAGATCGCATTCTCTCCAACTTGCTTGACAAGCGCGCTTCTGATGAAGAAAAGAAAATTCGACTGTTTCAAGAAAGAGTAACTCGGCAGGATTTGCTCAAAAGAAGGGGGCCTTCCGTAATCCTTGTCCTTAGGAAAGTGCTCTCCTGAAAGCTCTGCTCGAATTCGCAGAGCGACAGGCTACGTCTATATGTGCGTGCACCGTGACGCAACAAGGCTGTGCAAACGGGCGAGCCGTTTCTTGCTTGACAGCTACGAGGCGACCGGGGCTTTCCACGTCAAGCAGCTGTTCCTTGAAGAGCGCGCACTCAAATTCGACAGCGCGGACTCCATCGAGCGCGAAGTAAAGTTGAGCAATGCATGGCGCACTGAACTCAAGGAATGAGGCAAAAAAACATGAAAAAGAGTCATGTTATATTTTTCTATAACACTTAAGAATAGCCCGCTTGCTGTAATGCCTATATATATATATATATATATATATATATATATATATATATATCTGTTAGGCTCAAATAGGCAAAGAAGGGCGAGTAAAAATAATCGAAATGCGAACGCACTGAACTGGGCTTCATCATGAGGCGAGCTACTTTGGAGACTGCTATACGGTTGACGCGAGAGCATAGCATAGAATACCGCGAGTGTTTCGGCCTAGTGAATGCGTCTTTTTACAGACATGAATTGCTGCGTAATGTCACACCCATGGTGCACGGCAGCAACGTGTGTACTTCCAGCGGAAATAATGACGACAGCTGATAGGGCTCAACTACGAGTGCATCACTGCTTCAGCCCATTCTGTACTGTTGCAAATGTAGCGGGGCATTCGTTGTGCATTAGCAACTCTGCGAACATAGCGGGTCGTGCCTCACGCTCCACACGTGAGGCACGACCCGCTATGTTCGCAGAGCGCTATGTTCGTGTGGAGCGCTTAAATGTTTTCCGTCGGCTTCCCGTGCCATTCGGTATGCGCATATGACAGTCTTCTTGCTATGCGCGGCCCGGAGAGAGGAACCCATTAGCGGAAGTAGAGGTGCTACATTGGCTGGCTATTCTGCGAAATGGTTCGTTGAATACGGGAACAGGTGAAGTGACGGCGTCAGGCTTATTTTCTTTATAAACACTGGTACGCTAACGCTCACGCGCACGCACGCTCATGCAGAGCGCTATTTCAAGTGTTTCATTCTGTACCGCGTCATGTATGCAAGTTGGCCGCAGTCTGTTCGCAACCGACGCACCGACTGTTCTCGGAGACAATCGGAGGGAGCGTCGGAAAGCACGAAGTCTGCAGTAGCGCAGATGCAATCTAGGCGTTTGATGCGGTCAGGTCGGGCGGAATTTAAAAAACCGTACAATGAGAAGCAATCAGAGCGGTTCTCGAACCAATTACCCTGAATGGGGTTGTTGTAAAGCCAACATCTTTCCCTTCGGCAACACGGATAGAATGGAAAAAAAGGAAGATGTTAGATACAGCAATAGAGTATAGCACAGTTTTCGTATGCACTGCAATTTGCCGCTAGTGTAATTCTCTATAAAACCTTAGACGTATAAACAAAAGAATATTTGAAAAAGCAAGAAGAATCGTGGCTGCGGGAAGGTAAAGATCGCTGTTTGGTGGCTTGGAGATTATCGTTGTGCGGTACTAAAAGGCAGCACGAACGAATATGCAATTTCTATAGGGATGAGATAAAGTAGAAGAAAACAAGGACACTGCCACAGAAAGAAATTTTAATTTTTAGGTGTAGCAGTGAATATTAAGAGGAAAGCAGTTTCAGGCCTCCAACATTTGTGTTGTGCGTATTAGTCTTCGTAAAAGTTTAACCAGCTGCAACAAAGCGAGCTAGCACTGCTGTTCGTTACACTGGCGTTCTTAAAGCATTAGTCTATATTTAGGCATTTACATTTTCTTATGGTACGCACTCTAACGCATTTGTATTCAAGCAAATTTTCTCTAAGGCAATATTTCAAACCTTTTTTTATTAGAAAGAGAAGCTACGCTTTTCAGGAGCATAATTGTATGCTTGAAGCGAGATTACCAGGAAAGGTAAGAGAGCAGAAATTTCTAATCAGCCTACAAGGAATGCTTTACAATAAGCGCTGAATTTTGGGTCTGAATTGTGGAAGCGATGTCTGAGTGGTGTGCCTGTTTCCAGACGCCAGACGAATTAGCAAAGCACACTTGAATTATAAAGACTTATTGTAACTTTCCCGTTCCTTATTCCTTTGAAAGTTTGCACTGAACCGCTTATGGCGGCCCTCAAACCTTACAGAGAAGTAAAAGAACCAATTTTGTCCCTACAAAGAATTTGGCGACAAGCCAAAACAGAAACAAGGTATAGAAAGGCAGGAAGGTCAACGATGGGTATAGTTCTATTAGGCTGCCCTGCCTGGGGGAAGGAGGGTATGTGCACATATAGAGAAAAATGGCGTCAGCAAAGAGGAAGCGAGAGGATCATCAGTGCCGAAAATAAGCCGTGTGCACTATACAGCGCTGGCAGGCGGCGTTTTTAAATTATATTAAGAATAACCGCACACATCAGGAACTCGAGTAGAGCAAATGTACCGTTCTGCGCGCAGCCAAATACAGCGAACGAATTTTGTAAAGGATGTCGTCATTATTGGAAAAGGTTAGATGCGGAGACAGGATTCCGATGCGGAAGTTGCAGCTACACGACCTATCCCCGTCTGGACAACGCTGACCTTTCTTGGGACAACCGACTTTGCCACCTTCAAGTCCCTTCTCTCTGACCTACAACAATCATCACATACTTAGCCATCCACAACGCCTAGCCCTCATGCAATGTCCGCATAAGAGCCCTTTGAGGTCATAAATAAATAAATAAATAAATAAATAAATAAATAAATAAATAAATAAATAAATAAATAAATAAGCACGCCACTAAAAATATACCATTAATATGTGAACATAACTTTTGAAATGTACTACGGTATAGGGCTAGTTGGTGCATAGCTGACGATGTTTGTGGTGCAAAAGGTGTTCTGTTTCTTCTTTCCTTTCTTAACTTTTTACGCGCCAAACACTGATAGCTACGACTTTTGAAGAACTCACGAAAACAGTGTAGACTCTACGCGAGCATCCGACTAATGCTTCCCATTGGTACACTTGATAAAAATATAACAGACTCAGTTTGGAGAATTATGGGCCGGCACAAGGTATCCATTTCTTCTTTCGTTCTATTCTGGGGCCGAATTCGCAAAAGCTTTTCCTTTGTAAGTTGTCTTTGCCGTTGACTGCTCGTCTTCGCTACTGTTATGTGCAGCTTCATGATTCGCGAGAATTTCGTCTTACGGAGGATCCTGGTGTAATAACATTTTTGTGAATATGGGCCCTACCTGTCTCATTCTCATAATCCATTGTTCATGGTAAACTGCACACGAATAACAATCCTCTGGAGTAACGTGGCTAATGTACCGAGTAATGCTCGAACCAGTGACGAATCCTTACATCACAACGCCGGCGATTTCTATTTCTGGTGCTCAGCTACAGTTTATAAGCCGCCGGCTTCATTGTTAAAGTTCAGATTTCGTTTCGAGTCCTCTCGTACTCTTGTTCTGACAGTGACTTGCTGCTGCTGCCGTACGAATGCATCACACGCAGGACAGCACTACAATTTTTACTACCCTTACAGGTGTCCTGGCTGCTTTCATTTCTTAGTACAGAATTTTTGAGTGATAATTCAAATGTTACCGAAATATCTTTCCGGAAAGAAATATACGTCACCAAGAGCACAATTCCTTTATGATATAGCAAACATTTATACACCTACTTTCCTAGGGTCTAGGTTTTGGCTGCATCTGCTTGGTCGGTCTTTCCCTGAGTAAAGTACGGCTCACGGTTTTAATATCTCCAGGATCGGGGCCTCCCTAGTCGGCGAGCAGTTTCTGGGTGCAGTGTCGTAGCA
Organism: Dermacentor andersoni; assembly: GCF_023375885.2. NCBI lineage: Eukaryota > Metazoa > Arthropoda > Arachnida > Ixodida > Ixodidae > Dermacentor > Dermacentor andersoni. The sequence continues at coordinate 136,474,009 of NC_092818.1, forward strand.
AACGGAGCCAATCTGGCGAGGCAGTATTAATGCGCGTTCACGTGGGTCACGCGTCTCCGTGACCTGCCGTCTTCGCTGACAGGCAGGCAATCGCTATGGCGCAAAACGCTGTGCACAAATGTAATCAGTTGCATGGCTTTTCGTTAACAACTTCACGAAAGGTTCGCTTCTCAGATTTCAGCATATGGACTGGGATTAGCGCAATGTTTTAAAAAAGAGTAATTCGGCAATATTCACAAATTTTGGTACAAAATGCGAGGCCCTAAGTAAAATTCCGCTCATAGCGGTTCCTAGAATTTAGCTATATTCAGGTTGGTTGAATGGCTGTCTAACCGGCCGCGGCAACTCAGTGGCTACATGGCGCTGCACTGCTGAGCGCGAAGTCGCGGGTTCGAACCTCGCCATGGCGGCCGCATTGCAAATGGAAACGGAACGCAAAAAAACAAAAACAAAAAAAACCACGTGCATTGGACGCAAGTCAAAGGACCAGTTCTTCTGGAATCTCCCACTAAGGCGTGCCTCATAATCAGATCGTGGTCATGGCGCTTCCAAACTCCATAGCTTAATTTATTTTAGTGATTACCTAATGCGACCGCATCTGCGTTTCACGTTTTTTTTTTTTTTAACCTAAGGAAGGTTAAAAAAAAATGCGACCAACGCAAGATGGTGTAGGTCCATGGTTAGGTTAGAAGTGCTCGTCCTGTGTTGTTCTGCCGTCATTATCCCTTCGCGATTTCATGGCCTTCAGTATACAGGGGAATTGCTGCAAGACATACTTTGACCTTTGAACGATTACTGTGCTTTAAGAGCAGCGCAGGTGTTGTGTTTCGGCGAGCCAAGCGTTTTGACCATATGTTTTAACCAACTACTACTGTCTGTATTCGTTGTTTGGTTGGCTGTGCTCACGTAGTATAACTTAGCATGCCATTATTTGTATCATGCGTATCATGTGGAGTACGTAGCACGCTACATGTAGTGGTCAGGCGAACCTCTCCAGTTACTATTACCGAATTCCTCTGACACCCTTATCTCATTTCAATGCCTTGCCAGGTAGATGAAGAGAAGTTAAAATTATAAGTGCGAGAAAAAGTAGATATAATCTTGACAACCAATTAAACATCCACTTTTAGGTTGGTTGTGTGAACGCGTAAAGTATGCACTTCGCCAGTTAAAGGACTTCATTTGGAAGTCACTGGGATTTTTTAACCCGTATAATCCACCCGAGTGACCTCTTTCAAAAAGTTTAATCTCTATGAGAGCTTTGTTAGCAGCAACGAAAGTTGATCGATTGGTCTCCAAGCCACGCTTCAAAGCAGTGCATGTCTATTCATACTTGTCCGAGTCTCCTCGACTTAAGCCGTTGCCGATGCATTCTCTTTCTTTCTTAGCTACATTTAAGTTCATCGCATCGGCATCGTCTCCTAAGACAGTTCATTATATAACAGCCGGAAAAAAAGTCCGGAGGAGCATTGATGCGAGACGTTAAACCTCGCCGCTTCATTTCGGAGACTGATCAAAGCACGGTCACAAATGCGGCTGGATTACGTCGAACGCAAGCATGAGTTGAATTTTTGCGTTTACGTACAGACCCGAGCAGTAGTCATGCGAGCTTCAAAGCATGTTCCGATTTCGGCGCTCAGCGTCGCGTTCAAGTATATCTCAAAAGTAGTTTAGCGGCACATGGTGGGAGTCTTACCCGCTTCGTCGCTGATTGAACTTCGAAAAAAAATCAATATAAAACAACGGATGAACCAGGGATCGTCTAGAGCGAAATATGGCCAAGGCTTAAGAACGTCGACTCTGCTTCAAGTGCTGTGTATATTCCCCCCTCCCCCCCTGCCTTAGCGTGCCAATTTAACTTTTTCAGAAAGACGCATGCGAGAAAGGATTCCGTCTGTCAGTACAAATTCTGCGCTGCTCGCTGGAACAGATATGAAGTTAGCAGTCCCGCCGGTTCGGCACCGGCGGAAGGTCCTTGAAGCTTCGAAGGACCGTTTTACTTTACCCTGGCAGTATGATAACGCCGGAAACGTACTGAAGTTAGTGGATGAGAGCGGAAATCATGATGTGCTCGCTCCCGGATTAGATAACGTCTCACGCGGATAATCCCTATGTCTTTAGAATTTCACCCGCCGGAATTACAATACGCTTCGAAGCTCTGAACGCGCTTCCTGGCAGTAAAGATTACCGTTTCCTTTCTTTTTTTCTTTCTAAAAGCAAATGGGATTTTCTTTGCGCCTTTTTCGAAACAACAGGGAAGACAGTATCGTTAATTGAAGTACGTCAACGACGAAAGAAAGAAATTAAAAGGAGGGTATACATAAAACAGTCGCAGACGGCATCCGCAGGTGTTCCTGATAAAGTCTGTATGAAAAAACACACAAGAAATTTCCGCGCATCTTTCTTACTTCCCAGCCCAAAAAAGAAAATAGAAAAAAACCTGACGAGCAGACAATGAATTCGTGAAGCGGTGAAAATGCTAGGTAAATCTATATAAACGCCTGTTTTTATCTCATGAAACGTGATAACGTTCACAGGAAATAAAACAGATGTTGTTGCAGAACTCATTTCTGGTAGCTATCCTTGATATCGCGATAGCAGTGTAGGGTTAACGTGGACATTATGACACAATGCATCAATTTTTATATATTTATAGTTAAAATGTGTTAGTTTAGGGCGATTCTTATGCTTTACGAATGATACAATGACCGGGACAACGAGTAGTGGACAGTGAACGCAGAAATACGATATTTAAGTTTTAAGTTTGAAATATAGCATATACCTCACGCTAATAGCAAATAAGCGATGTAATACTCTGTGTCGCGGCCTTTATTGGTACTCTTTGTGAATGCAAGGTTACAAAAATTAATTATTTTTCGGCAAATGCAAACCAGATTGCGGTGTAGCGTTCGCGCAATAATTTGCGAAACTCTTTTTCCGCGTTACCATTATTAAACTATCCGCCAGGGATTTTCTTTTTCATGCATTACATGAACGGCTTACACCAGCAATACTTCACAATTTAGAATTACACATGTCAAACGTGTTTGCTCACTGCCTCGGATCCGAATGGCATTCGAATATGAACTTATTCTCCGATGCATGATAAATATGAAAAAAAATACACGAGAATCATCCAGATCTTTATCATCACTGAAGTATGGATGTTATACATAAGCAACAACAATGGGTAGATTTGCGTCCAACACGAGCTGCAAACACGCACGGTGCCTATATGGTAGAAGACTGTATGTCGCCGCCCACCTAAAACAAAAAAAAAACAATTAAAATGATAGTAAAAAAATAAAAGAACGTCGAAAACGAATTATAGTTTCAATTACTCGTTTCTGTTAAACTATGTTTTTGTATGTCGGCGCCACCGTCCAATCATGAAGCACCTTTGACTACGGCGTTGCGGCTCACATTGAACGCGACGGCACACGCACATGCTGAGACAAAATAGCTAAATAACTTTTTAGGTTGTGCATCAGAACACTTCGTGTATTCTAATTACAGTTCAGCACAATAATGTACCTTGTCAGCTGTTATCACCGTTTCTATGATAGTGTTTGGCATAATGAGACAGGCCTAACTTTGTTTTACTTGACCAGGAAGACCGTTCCACCAAGTACAACCAACAATGGATAAGTGCTACACGACACTACGACATTTGTAGACTCGTGTTTCAAACCGGGAAGAGCTAAAGCATGAACAGTTGATAGTATAATTGTTCATTTTACAGTTGTTATTAGCTCAATAGTTTTGTACTTTCTATTGGCGTGTTTATGGGGCAAGACATACTAATTATTAAAGGGCATAAGAAGTGGCGTCGACCTCATGGTTCGACTATTTGGTTGACGCAATTAGCGTGTTATTTTCTTTTTCTTTTCATTTCTAAACATGAATAATTTCCTATTATTTAACCCGCCGCAGTAGCTGAGTGGCTCGAGGGTGGCGCTGCTGAGCATGAGGGCGCGGGTTCGATCCTAGCCGTGCCGGGCGGAATGCGAACACGAAAACGCTCGCGTACCATGCACTGGGTGCGCACTAAAGAACCTAGACGGGTCCAAATTATTGCAGTGTCCCCCGCTACAGCGTGTTTCATAATCGGACCGTTGTCTTGGCAGGCAAAAGCCGGTGATTTAATTTTGTTAACTTTCCTTATCATTGTTGCGATAGCAACTACAGGGACAAAATTTTCCCCTTTGCCGTTGTCGTGATATTCGCTGTAAAATACAAGTGCCATAAGAACCCATCGCGCGTCGCGCGTTGTTTCATGTGGGCGCGAGGGAAAGTGTGCGGGGGTATGCGCTCAGCGCTCAGCCCCGCATAGAGCCATGCGGTGCTACGGCCGGGCGAGAAGAGGAGACGTGCCGCGTGGCGCCGTTAGTACGCGCTTTATCACGTTAATGCCCCGCTCACCTCCTTCCTCCCTTGGCACCCGCTTGCTCACGTGACCTCCAACATTGGACTCGTAGAAGAAAGGCGCGCATCAGGACACCACCCTTCTCGGCTCAGCCTGGCATGCTTCTTCCGCACCTACCGTGCGACTAGATGTCATCCCAGGTTTGCCTTATACAGGACATGATGACAACACCAACGTCGACGGTGACGGCATTCGTCTGGAGTGTCCATATACTAGCTCTCGCAATAGTAAATAAATAAATAAATAAATGCTGTAGAAGAGGAGTGGAGCTGCATGTGAGTTTACGAAGACGCACCGGCCCATAGCGTTGAAGGTAACCCCAAACTAAAGAGAAAAGCATAGAAAAAGAAAGAATGAAGAAAAAAATAAAGAACGAAAGGGAAAGAAAAGAAACTAGCCCGCGATTCTGTTCTGCCTCAGTGTTTGATCTTAGGTACTCAGCATGCCTGAGGAGCGCGATATGGCGAAGCTACGCCAACTGCTTCAAAGCAACCGAGAAAAATCCGCATAGCACAGCTGCATTCCCGAGTCTCCCACTGCGCCAAAACGCCGACGACGTTGTCGCTGGCGTGCGTGCGCTCTCGATGGCCCCCGAGGAATGTGGACCGGCTAAACTGAGAAGGAAGGCGTGTATTCAGCGGTCTTTCCTCACCTCTTGAGCGACGTGTTCCTATATACAGCAGACCCTCGTTATGACAAAACAGCTTTCGTGTATCGCTTTATCCAGGAATGTTGGCGGTCTAGACCGTAATGCATGCATTTTGCGCCGGATTACTTCGAACAGACGCGCACCAGACTCCGCTTAGTACAAAGCGCCGACGCGGTAAATACGCACTACACCGCAGGGGGGCGGAATGCGTGGTGCACGACCCTTTGGGACTGCCCAGGGAAAAAAGCGCGCCGTAGGTCACCCGCCACTTGGCGGTAGCTCTTTGGGGCTAATCGCATAATGTGATAATAACCGATAAGCGAGGCAACTGTTCATGGCCGTCAGCCCAGTACTGTTCCCGTGCCGCCGTTCTACCAAGTGCAGCATTGTTTCAGTGCAGCCTTTACGAACTGCCGTGCTATAGGAGCGCACATACCGCGTTATACCATGACTCTCTTATAGCTCATTCGCTTTAACAAAACACCGCTTTTAGCGAAGTCAATTTTCTGTCGCGCTGACTTTGGCTAACGAGTGTTCTCTGCAAGCGAACGCTAGCAGCGCATGGTCTTAGCCGGCCACAATCGTATATCCTTAGTGAGCCAACGCTTCCCGTATAAAAGGCAATTAAGCGCGAATAACTTGAGAGAAAGGCCAAACATTCGAGTTGTTCATACTGCCTCGTTGCTGTGAATGCACAGAGTTTTCGCAGGTTTCATTTATTTTTTTTTTCTCTTAAGTGGACGCAGGGGGTGGGGATAAGAATAATAACTCTGATAGTAAGCAGTTGATTGATTATTTATTCCGTTTAACATCCCCAACAAACACTGGTGCCGACACATCGGCAAGGTAGGTAGTTGCACGTTGTCTTAGAGAATGATAGAAACAGACTGTGTTCACAAGTTTTCAGAACATATTACACAGACCGCAATGCAACCTCACCACAATAACTCAAGAAAGAAACGAAAATAAACAAGATGCGTCAAGATTGTCTGATTCAAATAAATTCAAACAGTAAAACGTTGAACCACTTTGAAAAAGAAAACGTGGAAAAATGTATTTAGTAGAAGCATTTTGCCCAGACAGCTGCAAAAAGAAGGTTCCATCAGCCTATAGACTTATACAACTTAAATCTAGCCTTCTTAGACATGTGGAATCCAGGACTGCTAAACCATGGCCGTTGTCAGGATCGGGGACTCAATCCCATCGCTCGTAACCCGTTGTCAAGATTGGAGTCCGGCATGAATTGGAAGGTATATAGCTGGCCCATGCCGTCGTCCAACTTATCCACGCTGAGGACGTTGATGAAGGGAGGACTGCTTCTCATCGAGAACGAGGAATATCGGTTTATTTACAGTATCTACATCAGTCTAGCATGACTGCTTGAGAGAGAGTACATCAGTCTAACGTGACTGCTTGAGAAAGTACATCAGTCTAAAATGACTGCTTCAGAGAGAGTGTCCTGAGCAGCCGCACAACAGCGGTTTTTAAATACTTCGTGTTCCCCAGATCCCTAGGTGAGGCAAAACGTTCGACGTCATCGTAAACAAGCTGCCTCTCCGCGGGACGGTTTACACACACACGTATGCACTTTCACTGCACTCGGAGCTGACCTTCGCAACGCGGCCGTCATGTTGTCCATTGTCCTGCGTTCCCGTAGCCAGGTGGTCACGCCCGACCCCAGCCGGCGCCTCTAAATTCCAGAGCGGACCTTGCACAGTGGCCTCCGCCGCTGCCCATTGTCTGGCGTCTTGGTCGGCGCGTGGGAAGAGGTCTCAGTAGACGTTGCCGCTAGCTCAGTAACAATAGTTGGTCAGCCAAGCCCGTTTACTCACAATGGCGACGAGGCTAGAGCGTAACGGTGGCGTTCCGAGACAAGGTTCCCGCTGCTGTCGCAACTGGCAGGCTAAACTTGCATCTCAGCGGGCCGTTCTTAACACCGTGTACGTTTTTCGAACTCCACCGCATGCATTACTATGCCATAGAGAAAGGAAGTTACGTACACCGCGAAGAAAAATTAACTTGTTTACCTAATCCGCACTACTCCTGACAGTAGAATCGCATTAAACGGAACCTCAAGGGCACTGGAGAAATATATTTTGATTAACAGGAGTCCCATTTACGGAGAAAGATTTGCGGAGATGCAGCGCTATATGTCATACACCCTGTTAACGCTGTCAGATATGTTAAGCATAAACAAGTGAAGCTAGCAGCTAGTGTGTCCCGTGATTTCGGCGCAATCGACGTCTACTGGATTGACTAGGCTTCAATTGTTTAGGTTTCGTTGAGGCTGAGGTGACGTATGAAAAAAAAAAAGCATGTATTACAGCTCCAGTAGGTGGCCGAATAACATGCGGTCAAGCATGAATATTCCAAGTTATCGAACAGCTCACAGACAGCCGTCCACATTTCCGTTCTTATTTTGGTCTTCTACGCGTCGTGCCCGAGCTGCAAAGGTATCCAAATCTGTTCATGTTAGGCATTAAAAAATCTGTCGAATCTTTACAGGCTTGACTTTCTGTTGCCACTTTTAAGGCTGTATTTCTAAATAGAAGGCGGATGTCGCAAAAATATATTTTAGATTCTGCCTCTTTCTTATAAAGTCCTTCAGAGCTTGATTCTGTGGTTTCGTTTACAGAGTCACGAAAATTTCGGTTCTCATTAACGAGATTTTGTTGTGGTTTAATTTTTAAAATTTTCTTTTGGGGTATGGGGGGGGGGGGGGGCATTACCGAAGTACACAACCAACCAATTTAGAGGCTGTTTTTTTTTTTTTGTTGCTGTTTAAGGAACTTCTGTTCTTGAGCTATTACTGCATATCGCATCCCAGAATTTATAATTTTCATTAAAAAAGTCCATATGATAGTTTTTTAATTCCTCATTTCAGTTACATTATACACGACCGCACCCCTTCCCCTAATCAACTGCTCAAACTGCCACCTTCTTATCCAGTCCCCAGAAATGAGTGAGAACTGTTAATTGAGAAAAAAGTGCGCAAGCAAATACAACATGTTAGTTACAATTCCAGTTAATGCAATTTTGTCTCTCGCCTTATCATATAATTTCATCTTTAACAGCGTGTCCTTTATGCAGTCCTGAAAATTGATTTCAAATCGCAGCTAGGAATTATCGAACCATTTCTTCTCCAAGTACCATTAGTGGGTATGAGCCACATGTTCGCTGGACAACAACAACAGGATGATTGTTTTCACAGCGGGACAATGCTGCCGTCGCACTAAATGAGTGAAGAGCCGAAGAAATTACTGGTCTGCTATTTTTTGTATAGTTGATTTACTCACTGACTGGCAAATCCCATGATCAATTCGACGAGAACTAGTGTCGGCGTGTGACCCATGTTAGAAACAAGCGTACGGAACAAAATTGCAAAGTGAATGCGACGTTACGTAACCAGCCAAGAGGTGACGTAGTAAAGGCTGCTGACGTGAGCCAATGTGCTGTCTTCGAAAACTGTCTTAACTCACCAGGCTATAGCAAATAAAAGTACAATCTAGAAGTGGCTGCTTTCCAGGCACGCATGCACGCATACACGCATTCATAGCCAGAAGCCGCAGCCGCGCATTGCGACGTCAAGGTTGTAAGTTGCGCAAGTTATTGTCGTGCTCAACTTACAAAGGCAATAATTCTCACGCCGTGTGAATGCGCAAGAAGTAAGCAAAATGAGTCGTAGTAAGGACGCAGATTTCTTTCGTACAAAGCGGGAAAAAAAAGTTTAAAAGTCAGGTGGCCTAAGCCGATTGCGTTACGTATGGTCGCTCCGTCAGTTACGTACTCCCATCTAAGGAGCTTCCAACTAATATACTAACTAAGAAAACGAGACAAATAAAGTACTGCGAAACCACTGAGCTCTGAGGCAATAACTGCCCAAGGACACTGTTCCGTAGCTGAGTGGGAATAACGTGGCGAACAAAAGGGCAAAAGTCCTACTGCGCCAAAAAAAAGAAAGAAAAGACAAACAAAGCGGAGAAACGAGAACATATGTTGGACGTTTTAGTCTTTGCCAATCGTGGGTGAATGCCGTTGAGGGCGCTCCACTGATGTGGGATGAAGGGCGCGGGTCATTCGAGTCTTTCAGGGCAGACAATGGCTTCCATACGACGCCTCTCTCAGAAGCGTTGTCTGCAGTGTTCTCTCTTTCTCTCTCTTGCGTTACTCACGCTTTCTCCCATTGCTTCAAGCCCTCTTCCTATCCCTCCAACCAACGTGCCCCTTTGGTGGATCCTCTTGTTGCGTAAGCATTGTACCAACTTCGCTAAACTGATTGTATTAGTTTCTCTGCGTCTGCCAAGTTTTCTTATTTCGCTCCAGCAGCCCAGCTACGCTTCATCGGTGAAAATTAGGAAGCGCCGTGTTGCTTTTGTGTGTTGCATTTTATGTGCGTTAGCAATCTTGATGTAGTATGAGCGCAAATAAAAGTAGAAAGTTAGAGGCTGAGAGACAGAGGATGTATAAGAACAAGGCACTGATCCCCTCAGCGTTTGCGTGTTAACGCGATAGCGTTAAGGAGCCCGTGATGCAGAAAATCTTGTGTCGGCGTCGGACGTCGTTTCCGCAAAAATATTTTCGAACCACGGATACCCAGGCCCTCCACGTTGCGCAAGTTTGCTGAACTAACTGAATTTCTCAAGCTAACTACGTGGAAAAGTCGTAAACTACGACTTACACACAACCTGCAGACATGATAGCTCTAGGATTGTAATTTCACTACACGAGAAAACATACTGCTGTTACCCGAAAACTAAAAAAAACCCTTTTCCAGCGTTTCTACAATACATAGACCGGCCACAGCATCCGCCATTGGTGCGCGCCGGCGCGCGGGTGGGTGTCTCGGGGGCCACGGAGCGTCGCGCCTGCTTACTTGCAGTATCTTCATCTGGCGCTTGCCTCCGCCGCATCGCGGCCCACGCAAGAGGCCGCGTTTCTACCACAAAGCCCATCTTCGCCCATAGCGTTCGCCTCCAGCGTTTCTCGGTAAACATTGCGTTTACATACGCTCCAGTTGCCGGGAATCGTGAGAAGCAGTCGGGGATCTTTGAATGATAACGCGTTTAACTCTTAAAGGCGAAGCTTAAGCGTCTTCCGAATTTATTCCCCTCTTTTTGCTTTAAGACTCACATTACTGTTTTGTGTATACTATAGCTGCAGTTTTATCACAATAGCACGCAGTACGTTTCACGGGATATCAAAGAGAGTTCACGTGAGCTACAGTCCTCGAATGCTGTGACCACGGCTACACAGATTCGTTGGAGAGACGCATTGACCACGATATGTTAAAGAATGGTCCGGACTACTATGATCAACCATCCTGGTTCGATATGGGCCCGTCCTGATATCCCTTTGTTTTAACCGCCACGGCAGCTAAGTCGCTGTATAGTGCTGCGCTTTTAAGCTCGGGGTTGCGGGTTCGATCCCGGTTTCTAAATCACGGATCTAGAGAGGCGAAATTTGGATATTTGCCGCGGGCGGCGATTGCTGAAATTCTCGCACAACAAAAGCTGTAACGCATGTTCAGAAAAATAAAAAGACAGCGCAGGAAAAATTTATTTTGTTCTTTTACTGAAAAAGAACACTTCGGCAAACAGAAAAATAAATGTTTCCACGTGTGGTTTTCAGTAAACGGCATCAAAAAAAAAAAAAAAGGTTGTTCTTTGTTGTTCTCAACGCGTATGGCCTTTCTTTAGTAGCGGGCTTTGTCAAACGAATAACTAACGTTACCATAGCTGAGGAATATGTAAGGGAGTTGAACATGTTAGCAACTTTGGTTTAATGCGATGTAAAAGCAATCCGTACGTATTAAATCGAGGCGATGGAGGTATGTGTCTGTAGATTTCCGCTAACTGCTCACGCATGCATGGTAGCTCAAAGCAAGGGATGGTCTTTTTATTGTTATTACCATGAACACCCGCGAGCACAGCTTCTCTGACGTCGCTTGAACTTGGCTTCAAAATTTTATGCCACCTGCATAGCGAAAGAAGCTTGTGCAACGGACATGAACAAACATTCTGAAATGCCTGTTCTCTGTTCGGCGTCAAGCTTTTAACCAGATGAAAACAAATACAAACAGAATGTGTTGATTTTCTTATGTTGCCGCTGCATTTCTGAAGAGAAGGAAAAAGATTTAAAAATAAATAAGAAATTAAGCTCTTGTGTTACTAGTATCTAACTTATGACCATGGGGTCGATTACAAACATTTTCCGAGCCAAAAACGGTAAATGCGGAAATTTTTATGTGTGCACACCATGTGTTTTCACGCATTAGAGATATTTATCTGTCGTGTAGTGGCTAGATTTAGGCGCCTGCCGTGCAGAAAACATTGGTCTCTCTCTTTGTTTCTCGGTAATTTTCTGTAATATAATCCATTCCCATAAACACATTCGCTTGTGACTATTAAGAGTTATAGTAACACACCTCCCTTTTAACACTTAAAAAGTAGACAGACGTATAGCGATAGGCTCATTATGAATTGCAACATGGCGCCCGTGCTTTGCTCCAAGGCGCCCCGGTGATTGCTCGCACAGGGGCACTGCCATACGCAAATTGAAGTACACAACGATCCAATTATTGGTTCAGATGCATTTCGTTAATGACGACGTAGCCTATTCATAAGTTTCATGTCCACAAACACCGATACGGAACCAAGGCTTTGAGGCAGTAATATGTGTCATGTGTTTGACGAAGGCGCGATAAGGTATTCGGCCTCCCTGAGGGCTATCGAATTCATTGTCGAATCTACGATGTTTGCCCGTTCAAGTTAAGTGGCGCATTGGTTGGGACGCCGGAACTGCTGGAGACAATTAATAGAATGCAAGGCGACGGGATTTCACCGCATCTTGGAACTACACAGAGGCTAGAAATAATAATCTATGTTTAGAATGGCCCGGGTTTAAGGAAGACCTGATGACACCAATTATGAGGACGCATGAAAACATCAGGGTTGCGTATAGGTTTGCAGCAAGTGAAATAGAGTGTGTGCACATTCTATATCAGTTCTGCAAGCTGTTGGCAATGTCACCACTGGATCCAGTTATATTTCTTTCAATAGATGCTGTTATCACCGTAACAATACACTATCGCCAGCCAAGAATGCGTAAGCGAGACCATTTTGCTAAAACGTTTACTTCGTGGAGCCGTTCCCAACTAAACTGTCATCTTTGTGACAGTACCATGCTTCGCACACTATTCTATTGAAACTCTCACGTAGTCTCCGTGTTCATTTTTTTTCCATGGTACGCAATGTTGATTTCAAACCTTAAAATATTTTCTGCGGTAGCGTTCTTTGTTTTCAGTTTTTTTTCTTGTTCACAGCGTCTGGGGGCCTGAGAAGAATCCGCGGCCTCTTTCCTTATGGTGTTCAAATACATTTGCATTGTGGTATAAATTGAAAGTCTATCAAGGTGACTAGGTACACGTAGCATGCCCACTTACAGTGCCAATGTTGTGTCAATTTGAGTGCGAACAGGAAAATGCAGAGCTTTTTTCCACGAAGTAAAGGTGGAATCTGAAAGAGATGTTTAAATATATGTTTCATGGTAGCTCGCTATCGTATTACCGACTCATTTCTTACATACACCAAAGAGCGTACCACTTATCATCATCATCATCATCATCATCATCATCATCATCATCATCATTATTATTATTATTATTATTATTATTATTATTATTATTATTATTATTATTATTATTATTATTATTATTGCGTACAACATGTATGTGGTGGACGGAGATTTTTGTACCTCCAACTCTAGTGGTACACATGCGTGTTGCTTCATGATAAGACAAAAAGAAGAAACAGTAAACGACACGAGTATTTACCAATGGCAGTAATTATTCGCTTCCTTCCTAACCACTGTCGTCCGTATATGTTTTCGCAAATGCGGCGAACTGCTCCAACCACCGTGCGGGCGCGCCGTCTTCCTCGGTCGCGCGTGTGTCTGCGCAAATGCAATGGAAAGACAGGTTGCGCCTCGATGGCCCCTTACTGTCGGGCGACGCTGGCGGAGTTACCCCGAAAACGCGCGCTCGCGTGCTTTCATAGCCCCGTGGTTCTTGCCTCTCGTGTGACTCAGTGTTGTTTCTTTTCTTTTTCCGCCCCCTCTCCCGGATCCTTTTTTTTCTCTTTTCCGCAGGAAATTAATTAGAGCCCACGCGCGGCACGCAGTCGAGGGTGTAAAAGGAGCAAGCGAGCCAGAAAGCAGACGCCCCCCCTCTCCCTGTCTCGATCCTGACGAGCGAGCGAGAATCCAGGAGAAAACCGACCTGCGGTCGTCCGGGTGCCTTCCTCCTTCTCTCACCGTCTGCTTGCGAGGCTTCGCCGCGCACTTTGCTTTCCGGTGTGCGATGGTGAAGCAAGGAATCGGTGCGACGGTTGCGACAAATCTCGAGGACTAACGACCATCCTGAGGCACTGGCTCCGTCTACGAGGCGGCACTCGCTGTACTACAACGCCGAGCAGGGAGAGACGTTGGAGAGAAAAAGCCGAAGCAAAGGACAGAAAGAACGAGAAGCCGCCAACCGGACGTCCTGCTCCTGAGGTGGCTGCTAGGCGAGTGACCTCTTTGTGATTTGCCCTCGGAGATCCGCTTCCTCTGTGCACCGTCGCAGCTCGGCCCGTCCATCTTTCGTGCTGTCCGTGCGCGCTCCCGGCTGGATTGGTGTCTTGGAGCCGGAAAGAGAGAGAGAGAGAGATAGAGAGAGAGAGAGAGGGAGAGAGTGGTCGGGTCTCGCCACCTTAACGAACCGTTGAGACCCGTGGGCGGTGAAGCAGCGACTGTCGCCATCCGTCCGGAGGCCAGGTGCCGTTGATCTCGATACTGATCCCACAAAGAGGAGACATCTCGCGTCCTTGCCTAGTCACTCGAGCCCGTCTTGCTCTTTTCTTTGTTGTTGTTGTTTTGTTTTCTACTATACGATATCCGGCCGAAGCCGACTCTCATGGGAAGTCGGAGCTCGCTCTAGCGGTCATGACCTAAGAAGGTGTCCGGTCTGAGTTTTGGCCATGGGTATTTGGCCAACGTGTATTATTTCGCGGCGTGTTTGTCCTCATGTCCTTCTTCGGACGGATGACTTGCTGCCCTGCCCTCTAGATGTGCTGCACTGTGACTACTTCACCTTGGCGATGACCTGAATAAGTTTTGGAATGCAAAGGTAAAAGCTACGATCAAAAAACAAACCCGATATCTGTCTCAACCCTGGTCCGTACCACGGTGATTCTCTTTCAATAAAGCGGCCTCGCATTTATTGCGATGTCAGTGCTACTATGACTGCGTCAAATTACCGCGCATTTTGGCATCTGTACTTCCCTGAGAAAGGGCGCTCTAGCAGCCCTGAACTGGCGTTTCTTTACGGGCTGCCGAAAACATAGCGAGTGGAGAACGCTGGGCTCTCGTCTGCTGTACAGCGTGTAAGATTGTCCCGTGACCTGGTTTGGCGCATTGCTCACGAGCCGGCAGAAATTGCAGCCTTGTCTCATTCGGGACTTTCTGACTGCCAACACAGCTACAAAAACTGGTACGCAGGACGTTTCATTCACGACGACGCGCTGATGCCGGCGTTAGGTATGGATCACGCGCTTAGCACGGCGACGCCCTACAACGCGACGCTGGAGGTGACCAAGGCCGCGTTGCTGAATGCGTCGTTTTCGAACGAGACACTAGTGCTCTCCTCAGCAGCTGCGGCTGCCGGTTTGGCCAACTTGACGGGCAACTTGACCGGCGAACTGGTGATGCCCGGTGGTGGTGGTGGTGACGTCAGTTGTCCGTGGGACCCGCGCGGCGGAGGCAACTGCTCGTGGCCCGACGCGGGTCTGGCGCCGGGCAACGAGTCGTCCCTGGAGGCGTCCCGACTGCCCGCAGATGCGCAGCAGCCGGCCGAGAAGGTCTACTGGGCGCTGATGCTGGTCATCCTACCTTTTCTGGCTGTGTTCGGCAACATCCTCATCATCCTCAGCGTGTACAAAGAGCGCAGCCTGCAGACGGCGACCAACTACTTCATCGTGAGCCTCGCATTCGCCGACCTGCTTGTGGCAGCTGCCGTCATGCCGTTCGCCGTCTACGTTCTGGTGAGTCACGCCTCCTTTTATTCTCCGTTCGGTACCTCGCAATCATGTATACGCATGTGGCGCTACCTGTCCACTGAGAATAAAAGAATGAAGATCCGTTTCGCCACTCTTCGGTACCTTTAGTGAGACTCAGTGCCTGTTTCCAGGCGTTGATTTCTGGCGCGGACGCGTCAAAGGTATAACCTAATATGCAGTTTTTGGTGTGCCGCGAAGAATATGGCGTTTGGTATAAATTAAACGTTGTCAAATCTTCTTCTCGAAGATCTGGTTGGAGCCTGATGAATGCTCTCAAGAAGAGCGTCAACACTTAATTCTCTATTTGTAGATGACCATCTGATCATTGTCTCTTTTATGCGCAGCCAATAACTTATTGGTGATCGTACAAGGATTCGTACGCACGCAATAATTGACAACGACGTCCTGTTTTTTAGGGTAACTAGTATCTGTCGAAGTACAGCGTACGTTATAAGTAGCACATTTCGCACGCGATATGTCCGGCATGGTAAACCTGCTTGCAATAAAAGCGGACTTAAGGTAGTACATGTTCAACTTAGGAAAGGAGAAGTTCCGCGCAGGTGCACAAGTCGGCTGTTAATTTAAAAAAAAAGAAGAAGAACGTTAGTAAGAGCACGTGCCTGTCACTTGAGGCAGCGAGTATAATGAAAACTAAGGAGCAAGCTATTTAGTTCTAGACCGCTCAGTTTAGAAATCCTTTAGTTTAAAAAACAATGTCGTTTAAAAAAGATTGCTTGCCGTTTTTTAGAAACTGGTTATTTTAGAAATTTGAATCCGTTTATCTTAGGTGACCGTTTAGTTTAATATGTCGTTTACAGTTTCCTTAGCAACGTACAGTTTAAAAAGCTTTCAGCCTCACCTGGTTTTTTGCTGCTGGAACGGAATATGGAATAAGCGCAAGGATGTCATATTTACGACCTTCGTCGGGAAAGCATGCGGCAACAACCATTGGCTGCGCAAGTAGCCGGTTCACATTTCATCGGCGTCTTGTTCCCGTGGTTGCCCCTCTTTTATGTAACATTTATGTACTGCCTGTCACAGAAGCAGCCGCATTTTTGTACAGTAACTGGCTCCTCTTAGATGCTAAGTGATGGGGAGATCGTAACCTCTCAGCAGAAGTAAGACACGCATCAGATAAAAGGGAAGGCCCTGGTGGGGTAATCACTGGGCCAGTGAAGGTCGTCAACCCTACTGAAGAGAGGGGCGTTTGTCACCGCTGGACAAATAGATGTTGGGGGAGAGGACCCCTTTACGAAAGAGTGCACGGACGCCAGTCGCCTTCATTATTGATAGCCCTCTCTGGGTGATTCGCCTTGCTCCGTATAGTCTCAAGATGCCTAATGCAATTGGCTTCGGCATCGTACGATGGCGTACCACAAGTGACAGTGCCATGGTTCACTCAGTGTGATCTGCTCTCATGCCTATTACGCGAGCTAGCTTTGCCTGAGCACCCTATGGTGTCGCGCAGAAATTTGTCTCCCGTCGTGCAACTGGCAAGCATTATATCGTGCAGCTTTTTTACTGTTCTTTATTCTTTTAGGTTGGGGGGGGGGGGGGGGGGGCTGTACCCTACAGAATTGAAATGCGCTACGCAAACGTCACTTTAAATGTGACCATGCTGCTAAATGCTTGGGATAAGCCTCGGAAGCTTATTCATGCTAGGAGGATGTTGCCGTCTATACCCTAAGTAACTCTCGACAGTCAACCCATTCCTTCAGCGGACTGTGTCATTCCTTGGCATAAAATGAGATCCTAACTTGAAGTTTACTAATCATATGGCATCTGTTAGACAAAAAAAAAACTGCTTTCGGCACAACATCACTGATTAAATCATGAGAATTTCTTTCTGAACAAGCAGTATTATCTCTATACTTTGCATTGATTCATATATCACCTACGGTATTGCTTCCTGGGGACGCACATAACTTTCACCTCTCGTCTATTCAACACATGCGGAACCAGACTATTCGCATAATCACCAACAGTTCATCTTACTCAAATGCTTTCCCGCTACTACAGGCTAACTTTATTCTACCTGTATCTGGGTTGTTTAAGTATCATTGAAGTATTCTCTTTCTTTTTTAATTACTTAACAAACAGCTTGCTTACGAATCTGTAGACTGCAGATTACTCAGCAACATTAACCGCAATAGGCTTGCGTATAATATGAACTTTCTATTACCTAAATGCAACACCAACTATGAAAAAATGACATCCTGATTTTCAGCGTTAGAAATATAGAAGTACCTACCACATTCACTTCATTCAAGCATGAAGTGAAACGTTTTATTTTTTAGAGCGCAGCTCTTTGGCGTCCGTTCCTGGGTTTCGCGTCGTCGTCGGCGTTGTCGTCGGCCTCGTAACCAGCTCCGCCCCCCTTTCATCCCCCCAGCGCTAGCAGCGACCGACTGATACCGCTGGATGCCGCTGACGCCGCTAGAGAGTCAAGATAACGTGACTGCATAGAACACCGTCGCCGCCATGCAGAAAGAGGAGGAAAGGGTCCCCCCCCCCCTGTTCTTGTGTGGCGGATAGGGTGCTCTTCAGTTGCCGACGCGCCGGTTATTTCACGTAGGCCCCGGCACGTCGACGAATACGTGACCACCTTCCCACGGCTAGACCTGGTTCTTAGCGCTGCGGAAGCGAGGGTATCATATTGTTTGTGTCGGCATCGGCGGCGTTGTCCCTGAAACCAACTCCGCAGCTGGGGTTGACTCACTATCGGCGTCAGCGGCATCAGTCAGTCGCTGCTATCTCTTCCCTCCTCCCTTTATCGTGTTGTCCGCTTGCTGCGCGCGCTTCTGCCCCCATCGTTTGCCGCTGGGTGTACACGCCGCCCCCCTCCCCCCTCTTCCTGCGAGTCTCCGGTTGTCAAAGCGCCGGCTCGAACTTAATTCCTTTCTTCGCTCCTCCTCCAATGCAACCCCTGTGCGGTGGCAATCAGAGAGCCAGATCGGTGGCGGCGGATCTGTATATGTGCACCGCCCGAGCCGAAATTGCCGCTGCCGTTCGCCCTGTGCGGTGGCAATCAGAGAGCCAGATCGGTGGCGGCTTGACATAAAGACAAACAGCAATTTCCTAACACTTATGCGGGAGAACATCCCGTTCCTCTCGCTCGTAACGCGTCCCACGGCTGTGACAACCTCGCGAGGCACTTGTATAGATCTCGTCTTTGAGAATCAAGCATTGGTGTACCAAGTCGAACATATATCAGTCTATTTCTCCGACCACAAAGCTTCCTTCATGACTGTCAAGAACTGTTAGTGGAGTCTTTGTTAAAGGAATACGTGTGAAAAATAAAAAAAAAATTCTGTGATAGCGCATACATGTGTTGCTCGATTTCTTTGCCTCAATCTATCGAAAAGGTGAAACAGCTTATTTGCTGCGCTCAAATTTCGCATTAGGAAGTAACGTAATCGTCGGTAATATTTTGTAAATAGTTTCATGTCGAATTATATGCTCTTCTGTATAACAATGTTGTTATATATGTATATTGTGTTTATTTTCTCTTACCAATGTATTGCATTTCGCGCTTAATTTGTTTTGCTTGCACTTTATGAACTTTTGCGGCGTTAACCCTGGTCTTGTATTTTGTTAGAACCGAGGGTCCCGGTGGCAATCGTTGACCTTGTGATCCTCGTCCGCATAATATCTGTTACATAATCATTGTTATTGAATGGAAAATAAACTGAAATTGAATAATGAATTTTAAGAGTTGAAAAAGGGACAAGGGCAACAAGGAAGACAGGACGAACGCTCACTCACGTTCATTATGAACTGAAACAAACTTGCTCACCTACGGAAGCTTATTATTATTTCTTTTTTCTTTTTTTGATTTTTTTGTAATATGTCCTATGAGCTCGAGTTACTTAATTGTCCAATTATTGTGTGGTCTCCTTCGTATGCCATACCAGGACCTCATCATATCTCTTTTAGGCATTCATGCCGAATTATCACTGAGGCCTATGTACTATGTTTTCGATTGGATTAAAGTTCCCTTGTTACCACCGACCCAGCTATTGTCAAACCCTTCATTGTATAAAATGACGCCATGATACTGCTACCTCAAAAGCACATCGTTTTTTTCGTCACCTTAATCCTTGGCGAACATTTTCATCTGATAGTGAAACTATCCAATTACCGCGAATCGCATTTACGGCATTCGCTTAGTTCCAGCTAAGCTTGTTACCCTGGTCGTACTTTAAAATGAGTCCGAGTTTATATATATAATTGAATTGAAATCTGAAATATAAATTAAACTAATATCGTTTAAATTACTTTGCAAGCTACATCTGAGATCAGTGGCTGACCTTTCACACCACAGACTTTCAGTTCGGCTGCAGATGAACAATTGTTGAACGGTATTACGCCAAAAAGTTCTTCTTGTGAAGTAAACGTTGAGCGTGAGAGAGCGCGCTGTTGCTATCGTAACGGCGTCAGCACTGATTAAAAGAAACACGTTATTAAAAGAAACACGTCAGTGCAGCAAGTGACCGCGTGGTGCCAAGTGTCTGCCGATACCGCTGTATCAGCAAAAATAAAGTAGCAACACGAACAAGAACACACGCAAGTGTAACACCTTCTAGGGTTCGCTTTGCCAATAAATTTACACCTAATGATAGATACTTCTCGATATTTATGCACACAACTTCAGATGCCTTACTGATTGCATCTGCAATGCGAGACCGCGGAAAGGGTGCTTCATTGTGCCCCTTTAAAGAACGTCAGAATAGTAGGCAACTGATCTAAGAAGAGTTCTAGCTCAAGTGAAAAACAAACAAACGAACAGCCAAGAAACAAATGACTAAAGAAGCTAGACCAGGGCGTCGCTGTGCTAACAACTGCATGGCGTCTATGACTGCCTCTCTTAGCCCTTTGTCGTGTTTTTTTTTTAATCTTCATCAGTTCAAACTCATCTTAGCCCATTTAAGCCCCGCTCCTGCAGCCGCTTGCGTTTGTTTGCTTCTGCCTTGTAAAGCTCCTTCTCCAAACAGTTTTTATGACTACATGTAACCGACTTACACCAGCGTGGCAAACGATACTGCCTATCTCAACGTTTTCTAAGCCTCACCCGACAGATCAAATTCTTCTACAGTTTACTACGCCGACAAGGTAATCTCCATGAGATAAATTTTCTCCTGCATTCTGCGTACATTACGACGTATAGCCTCTCTCTCACTCCCCTTCCTCACTTCCTCACAGCACACGTCTCGCTATTGTGCCAGGAAACTACTCCGGATTATTGCCCCCGTTCCTCACGGTCCTTTTGTACATGTGAGCGCAGGGCAATAGCATTTGCGGAGCTAAAATCATTTAGCATCTACCCAACAAAGAATCCATTCTCAATCACAGCGGCAGCGTAATGGGATTTTCATCTCGTGACGGCCTGAGTGCTGTCACGCACAGAAACGATGTGTCAACTCGTCTCGATCCTACGTTAGCGCGAACAATGCAGTCGAAATTGAAGGCTCCTCCTTTTTTTTCCCTTCAGGTTCCGCCTGAGGAAGTCCGGAACTTTCACGCACAAAGTGTGGCTTGAGACAGCGTTTTAATCTGACCTCTCTTCGCTACTGTGTGTCTCCTGCCATTGTACTATACATTGTATTGCCCCCGACCCCCTTCCATCCCCGCGCCCCGTACTGGATCCCTTTATTTTTTTTTCCTTTTTTGGAGTTTTAAAGGAGAAAATGCTTTAGACTCGTGCCCTCACCGCGTGAGTCTGAAGTCTCTCCGAGGCAGTCGCAGCGAGCTCCAATGCAATATCTGATATCCCCGGGGGGTAAGGGTGCGGGGAAGTCTGTGCGACGTCGTACACGATACGAAGATAAGCAATTGCGTAAAGACTGTCCGTCTCTGAAATGAGTTTGGCGTACATGGCGCCGTTAGGCTCATGGTGAAAAATCGGAAGTATTGGCAAAATTTTAAACGCACTGCACGAAGGAATTCGCGCACACGACGATCTTGAGAAGACAGCAGCCACTTGCTGCGCCATTATTTGTCGTTATGTTGTCCCGTGTGCCCTGAGATTTCAGTGGACGCTGTCAGGTTTTCTCGGACCTTAGGTTGTTTGAGTGTATTCGGAGCCCATGGCTGTGTCGTTGCCCGAACTCCGCAGCGCAGGCTCTGGAGATACAAATGCATGATTCAATCCGCTCATTACGACCGCCTCCTGTTTTAATCCGCTGTCTTGTTCCTCATGGCAGGGTTTCCTTACGATCAGTATGATTAGGCGAATGTTTTTCTGCCACTGGCACTACCGGGATATCCGAGTGGGAGATGGCGTATGTTGTCAAATCATAGGTTTTATGTGTACGCACGATAGAAATTATGAGCAAAGAAATTACATGCAAATACTAAGCACGCAAAACAGCCGCGGCGATGTCAATGCCCGTCAGCTTACTCCTCCAGTTTTCTTTTCTGTTCGACGTCATTCTTTCTGCCTAATCTTGCAACTGTTGCTGCTAGAAGGAGCGCAACTTCGCAATATTTTGTTTATCAGCCCCCTCAATGTTGCTCACCTTTTTCTTCCGTCGCTATTCCATATCTAAAGGATCATGAGGACTATGACAGAGATATATATATATATATATATATATTATTTCTAACAAGAGAAATGTAGTGGTGGACCTTTATCCATCAGATCACTACTTAGTGAATACAGAAAGACATTAAGGCTGGCAAGGCATAAGACAGTAAGGAAAGATATAACTTCAACAGCAACAGCTCAATAAGCGATAGTCCTGCTCGGAGCTTTGCTCTGAGACTTGTGGTGCGCATATAAAAAGCCAAAGATTTTCAAGACAGCAACCTTTCGTCAGAACGAAATGAGGGAGCTTGTTTCTCTCGTCAGCGCATCTCATGCAAGTACAGGTTGTGCGTCCTTTCGACACCCGTCATAAACGCCAGTCCGCAGATAATGCAAGCCATAAATCGTGCGCACACGCAAGCGTGAACGCCGCACCCGATCGTAACATTTGTGGACAGCTCACAGAGCTCTGCTAAGTGCCACGTAAGTGTCTAAATGCTGCACGCAAGACTAGAAGGCGGGCAAACGCAGTTGACGCGTGATCTTTGTTCCAAAATTAACGCGACAAGTATGTCGCAATGAGGACACAAAAATCTCGCCTTTCGATTGTCGACAGGAAGCTTTTTTAATGGTATTTAGCGACATATGAAACGTTGTACATTTCTGGTGCACTCTTTTTTTTTTTTTGTTCAGGCAAGAAGAAGACTAAAGAAATGCCACCCACGTTTCCTGTTCATCCTCCCACTCCGTTCTGTTCTCACTCTGCTTGCATATGTCCACTTTCATTGGTGTCTTCTCTTCGCCCTAGATATGTTGCTGTAAAAAAACAGCGTCTTGCTTTCATCTTCCGCTTCAGATATCTTTATAACTCAACATAAAAAATATTTGCGGCTCCCGTTTAATCGCTTCAAGGCTTTTAAACAGTCCGCGTCGTCCAGATAGCAGTGCCTTAGTTTTGATGGACCATTCTGTTCTATGTGCGTTAACCTTCGTGACGGAGCCCATTGTAAAATTTTGGAAGTGAAAAATCACAGGCAACCAGTGAATGGTAAATGGTAGCATTTCGAACCCGCAATATTGGCGGGTTTACTGTTTACTTTCTCTCTCTCTCTGTCTCCCTCTATTAAATATATATATATATATATATATAAAAGAGAGAGAGAGGGTCATAAAGCAGGTAGGCGAGAATAAACGCGTGCGCTCTATCGTCTTCCTTTCGTCCGTGATCGCATTTCAGCGAAAGAGTCCGTTCGAGCAGCGTTCTTTGCTACCATTGACGGTCTAAGCCTTAACCTTCGCAGATGATGTGTGCTCTGTGAGGCTGCTTCGCTGTTCTGTAAGTTCTTATGAACAACTTCTATAGTTCCGTTAGTTTGGATCGTAGAGAGCTGTTTTTATAGGTGTTGGGCCATTTTAACAGGTTCATAGCTAGCGTCTTCCCATAGGACAACTGCTCAAAACGTGGCGATCAAGGTCGCTATTAAGAATACAACAAATATGCATCTGTTGTGTCCTCCTTGATTTAGTGCACGCGTTGTTTATTAGTACATTTAATTAAGCAATACAACGTAGCGCTGCTTAGCACGAAGGCGCAGGATCGAATCTCCGCCGAAGCGGCCGCATTTAGATGGGAGCGATATGTAAAAACGCCCTTGTACCGTGCATTGGATGCACGTAAAAGCACCTTGGTGGTCAAAATTAACTCGGATCCCCGCACTACGGCGTGCCTAATAATCCTATGGCAAGTTTGGCACGGCAAACACCACAGTTAAATTAATTAAGCAAAGCGAGAATGAGGCGCCGTCCAAGCTATGAAAAAATAAGTACTACAACAATGTATACTGGCCGCAACGTTTTACACAGCGGTCTGCTTCGGAAAACACAGCTTAAAGCTGCTCTAAAGCTTATATGTACGTTTGCATAATGAACAACAGCTGCTGGCGCCAGATGAATGTCTCCTGATGGTCTTCCTATGGCGTGTATGCCTGCAAGACAAATGGCTTGTTTCCTAAATCTTTCAGTGTTTGACATCAAAAACGAAAGAACTTTAGAAGTTGCATACCATTTCAATTCTCGGTCACAGCAGCTTTACGTTCATTATCATTTTAATTTCTCTTGGTTTATTATTTTTCGCTCTACATTTGATAAACCATTTATTTATGGGAGAAAGCAGAATGCCCATAACAACACTGAACGACACTTTCTCGTATCCAGGGCGGTGACTCGTATAGCGTTGCTGTTCTAGCAAAAACAAATTCTGATTGACTGTCAATCTTCTCGCTGTACAAGAGCTCCTGGTTTTGTCTCGGTTGGATCTCTGAATTCACCAACCAGAGAGTACATCCTTCAACGGTTATGAGGAAGGCTGTAATGGGGTTTGTCTCACAAATGTCGCGTTATGAAAAAAACATCCCTTACCTGGTGCTTGTATGCTGAAAAAGAAGTTGACAGGCGCGTAGCCTTTCTCAGGAAGCAAGCGCCGGCTTCACTGCATCGGCGATGATTAGCATCTTCGCAGTGATATTTTGAAGAGTAAAGTTCTCTCCAGGAAAAAAATTATGGTGAAACGCAGGTCGAGTGTTTCAGCTGCGACAACTATAATTACAGGTACAGTAAATGGCCAGGAGTATAAAGCGTGTCAACACAGTGGCAAATAGTCACGATCGCTTTCCTGAGCGGGTGATAATTGAGAAGTGGCTTGTCACAATGATTAGGAACACCATGAATCGTTTCGTGCGGCGAAGTCGCGTAAAGTAAGGCAGCTATCCTCGTGTTCCAGACACAACTGCTAGAGAAATGGTGTCGCTAACTGCCGAATTATTAGGAGGAGACACTAAGGAGCCGTGGCTCCTCAACTATCATCTTTGTGATAAGAAATCATGCTTTTCTTTGTTTTCTTTTTTCAGATTTACGTGTACGGAACGAGGTATTCTTGCCTCGTAAAGGCACCTTTGGTATGATGTGCGATTAAAAGATAAACACCTTGAGAAAAACAAAGCAATAGCCATGCAAAAAGCATCGACGGACGGGTTAAGAACAGTTCACGAGTCCTGACGCATGAAATCGGTACGAACACAAGTGCAATGTAATCTTTGGTATTAAAAAGTAAAATGAGATGCGCTTTTTTTTTTAAATTCAGTCTGGAATGAAATGCCCATGGGTGTGACAGACGGGAGGGGGGGGGGGATGTTACAGCATAAACAACTCATTTTCGCAACAAAATGAAGAGTTGTGGCAAACGAGGGAGAGGGAAGGGGCGGTGGAACAGCAAATACACTCGTGAGCGCACAGAAAACCCATCCGTTCGTACCTCTCCACGGTTACGGTATACAGGGTTCTAGCTACATCTCGCGTACGGCGCAATAAAAAAAAATCATTTATATTTTATTACTCTGAGGCGCTGGACGTGGCCATGAATGTGCTTGCAAAGGCGACGCCTAGAAATTAATACAACTTCCGAAACTACAATGACGCAACGCATGCATAATAAAGCCCTTTTGATTGAATATGCGTGTAAGAACATTGAATAATAAGTGCGAAGTGCACTGGACAAAATACTTGAACGATGCATTTCTCATTCGTTACTATCAGCGCAAGTATGCGAACCTTGCAGGGGCTTTTCTTTTCCTTGTCGGTCATCGATTTACACGTGGCAAATTTGTGAAGTGCATCAATGTTTACGAGGTACACTGCACTCGGATCAATAAGTTTTGGTCAAGTATATACAGTATTTCACTAGGTCCAAGCGTGGTATCGACGTTAGTGGATGAGACAAACGTACAAGGAAAACTAAAAAAGAATGAACGAGTATCACCTTTTTCTCGTTCACATTTTGGTGTAAGCCAAAAAAAGAATATGTTAAAAGTACATTTGCAAGAGAGAAAGATCATTAGCGCCTGAAGGCGTTATACGGCCATTCTGAAGTGTATTCCGGCATTTCGTCTTATTTTTTTGCTTATTCATGTCGGCAACATGTCTACTGAAAAAAGTTTGATGATTAGCGATTTCCCGGAAAACTTATATTTATGTCTTGCAGCTTTCACCAACGCTGCTTCTTTTGGCGCGAAATCATTATATATCGTTATTATTCAAACGCGGCTCCCTTGACAGTTTTATGGGTCCGTGTCTGCTTCACCGTGGAATTTGAGCGCTTTTGGATCTTTTCGCGCTGACTTATCAGCGATGCGACTGCACTGTGACAGGAAGGAAGAAGCACGCGTCGCATAAAAAATATCAGATACAACCAACCGCGCATAAGTCAAAGTGCTCGCCTCTGAGACCGCAGCACCGTGGATCACAGTGTCAGCTGCTACATCCTTTCTTTCTCTCTATTTTTTTTTTGCTTGTGGCTTTTTCTTCTATCTGGTTTGCAGCGTTTGTAACAAAATAAATAAAGAGAAAAAGAGCAAGGGAGGGGGTGGAAGGAGGGGGAGTCGTGGGAGAATGAGGCAGAAAGGAGTGAAACGCAGTGCCCTGCGGATCGAAGCTGCGCTCTACCGGAGCAAAGTCGGTGCCCGAGGCAGGAACTGGCTTCGTCCATATCCGATTGTTTTACTCCTATTTTCGCGAACATCACCAGTGCGGTGGGCGAACGAGGACAGATCTTGAAGGACGGCGGGAAGATTACGCGACGTGGGAGGGGGGGGGGGGGAAGGGGGGCGGGGATGTGCGCCTACCGCCGAAGTTTTGGAACTTGGGGCGCCTCCGCACCTTCTTGCTCGCGTATGTCCCTTTCCGTTCGGTGCCCAGCGAAAGGAAGAAAGCCACCAGTGACCAGTGGTTGTGGGGATTCGCGAAGACTGTTTTTCCTTCTGCTGCTGGGGTTCCCCTTTCTGGTTTCATGTTCCGCTATACCCGGAAGCGTTCGGCTGACCACTCTTGGCTGGGGAGATAAACATAAAAAAATATGGAAGAATGAAAACAGCGTTAAAGGTACGCTCACGCTATAGCTATATCGCGAACCATGTAACCTGGAACGGAGCGCAAACTGAACACACGTGTGGCAAAGAAAGAGTGCGCGTGTTCGTTCCTTCGGGGGGAAGTCTGTCATCTGATCTCTAGTATTTGTTCTTTTATTTATGTTCGACGTTTGGCCACTTAACAGGTGTAATCCTATTCACGGTGTGATGTTTTTACTGACATCTTACGGCAACGGCGAGAAACTTGTCTTGTCTAAACAAAATGCGCTTTCAAAGGCTTTAGGCTCCTCGGCATCCCCATAGGCACAGCAAAACTTTAATCTGCGCGAGGAAGACAAGAAATCAACACAAACACGTATTCCTCGCGCAGTTTAAAATTTTGCTGAATCTATGAACCAGCTAGCCAAACAACATGCCTTACTCCATAGGCATCCCGCTCTAACAGGAGGTTGTTAGGTACGGCAAAGGACGAAACGCAGAGAGGATGGGGAAGAGAAAGACAGAGACGGGCAATAGGAGAGAGGTAAACCAGACGCGCGCCCAATTTGCTACCCTACACCAGCGAAGGGGTTAAGGGCAAAAAAAAAAACGAAAGAAGCTGATAGAGGAAGGCGCTAACGTGAGTTTTATTGCATTGCTGCCAGCCGCTGCAAACAGCGTGCAGCATTCTAGAACGGCTGTAGCTAATGCAATCCGCCCCTATGCCTGGATTAGAAAGACCGCGAACAGTGACATTTGAGGCCCTTCGGCGATGGACGCGACCGCATGTCCCAAATTTCAAAGTTCCATTATTTGTGTTTGTTTTCTCTTCATTTCTTTTTTTTTTGGGGGGGGGGGGGGACTTACATTTTACCAGTTCGTCTTCACTGACCGGATTACTTGAAGCGTCGGACTCCATTTTGCTTCTCTATAAAGTGTTCTCGGAATTTGGATTAGCTTCAGCACGCACAACGCATATTCTAAAGTAGGCTTTGTTTTGCAGAGTCAAGTCGAGACGAATTGGATTGTCTCCGAATCTTTGTAAACAAAAACTTTGAATTCTTTGTCTGGAAGCATTCTTGTGTTGCTTTCTTGACACGCGTCACCATGTTTTCTAGGCAGAGTGGCTAACAAACCGAAGTTTTATATTTTTTATTTTATATTTGCCTGGCGACGTTTGCGTTCCAAAGCGTATTTTTGGTAGTGTCCTCGTTAGTACTTCTCATTTAGAAACGTTGTTTGAAGGGCGTGCTGGATCATATAGGTGGGTCGACGGGACCTGCGAATAAACACGAACACAAACAACTAGACAGGACAAGCACTGGACTTACAACTGAAGCGTATTGAGTTTCATCGAGAGCTTGTAATTTAGTATATTTCTTAATATTTCTTCGCTTTATGGTATGGTACATGCATACGCATACTCCATTTATTATTATTATTATTATTATTATTATTATTATTATTATTATTATCGTTATTATTATTACTATTACTATTGTTATTATTATCATTATTATTAATTTCAGCGTCTTGAAAACAGCTTTTATTCTGTGTTTTTAAAAGTAATTAACGGCAAGAAGCTCAAAAGTGAGCGCTGAAATGCGTCAACAATACTTGTTTTTATTTATCTTCTACCTCACTATGAAGCCCACTCAAATAGAAGAGCGGCAGTTTGGGCTAATTGGTATTTCAGAGTCTAATAAATTTAAAGCGCGAACGAAGACGAGAATACGGTTAAGTTCCTAATTGAACGTCATAAAATGGAAGCAGCATGGTCACCGCTCGATCGAGCAACGGTGGTAAAGGAAGCCTGGTGTTATCAGACACATATCCCGTTAAGAAACCAATGCAACACAGCTATAAATTGGCGCCATGTTTCATAGCACAAGTTCACTTTCAGTTAAATGCACCTTTCATATACATGAATCACACTTTCCGTAGAGCTTGCGCATGTCTGTTTTTCTTGTCCTCTCGTCTTCGTTCGCACTTTAACCTTACTAGACTCAACCAGACATAAGCAATGTACTAGCAGTACAGTGACACCTATGAAATCATATATGCAAGCTGATTGGCGATTATGCAGACACTCCGCGGTTAAGTCAGTGACTATATGACGTATTTCTGCTAAACATGACATCATGAGTTCGTCACTAAACTGCGCCGGCCGCCATCCCGACGGATGCATAATTAAGAACACTCGTGTACTTTGGCTCCGGTGCAAGTTAAAGAATCAGGTGGCCCAAATTTACCCCTCCCGCCTCTTTCTCCGCCCCCTTTGCGCCATCGTTATATAGCCTATTTGTTGGTCTGGGTCTAGAAATTTTATATTTATTTCATACGATAATATAGAAAGGGCTGAGCTTGAACCCGTGTTGAAGTGCGCGGACTGCAGTTGAACCCGGCACGTACACATCGCTGCATTCAATGTCGTGTCCTCTCTTGCGGCTTAAAGCCACAAGAAGGATGCATATGACGAAGAGAGCGATCGCGCAGGGCAAAGGCGTTATTGCCCTCATATCTTTATGCTGGGACCATTCTTGAAGCACTCTCCACACATTCACAAGGCCACGGAAGCCCTATTGCGCTTCTTGAAGGCGAATGCACTGTACGGACGTCTGTGACTGCCAGCGATGCTTCCTCGGCGAGTGTTTTAACACTGAGTACCCGCCGTGGTTGCTCAGTGGCTATGGTGTTGGGCTGCTGAGCACGAGGTCGCGGGATCGAATCCCGGCCACGGCGGCCGCATTTCGATGGGGGTGAAATGCGAAAACACCCGTGTGCTTAGATTTAGGTGCACGTTAAAGAACCCCAGGTGGTCGAAATTTCCGGGGTCCTCCACTACGGCGTGCCTCATAATCAGAAAGTGGTTTTGGCACGTAAAACTCCGTTGTTCTTCTGTTCTAACACTGAGTTTCTCTTTATTATTACTATTATTATTATATCTCCCTCTTCTTACCTACCTTTCCCGTTTCCCATGTGTATACAGTAGCCAACTAGGTCTTGGTTAAGCCTCCTGTCTTTTTCATTATCTGAGTCCCTTTTTCTCGGTCTTGACTCAGCCGCAACGACAACAAATTTCAGAGGCAAATGAGCGTGTGCTTCCAGTTTGTGTGTTCAGTTATTTTTCATGGAATCGCTATAACGTGACCTAGCACACTTCTTCTCTCGCAACTACTTCTTATACCAGAGTACTGGGCAGCATGCAAGCTTATAATCTCGGTCTTTCTTTTTCTTTTTTTTTCCTCGTTGACATGCGGTCTTTCTGTGCACCTCTTTCTTTTTGCTCTCACCGAGAGGCAATCATTCCGGCCATTGTACTTCACGTGCCACGTCCGAGACACCGGTCTTTCTTTCTGAAGATGTGCGTATGCGCGACGTGCAGCACACAGCCTATTTCGGTTGCAGCGAGAAGTCAAGGCCAGAGGATATCAAAGGGGAGAGGAGAATACTACCGCAACAAGATCGATCGCGTGGGACACTCATCACCATCTGCCGCTTCCTTTGATGTCGCACGCAAAAGAATTCTCTTACCTGAAAGAACTCGGGTGATCCTAACGACTAGGAACCGATTTACGCTTTCCGAATGCGATCAAGCTTGAACGGCCGCGCAGTTTAACCGCTTTCGGCTACTGAAGAGAAGCACGGATGTTATCGATAGGGATGCAAAATTTTCTGAAATTTTGAATAGCCTGAAGGAAACTGTTGTTTTTTTACATATTTAGACGAAATTCCTGAATAAGCTAGGTTTTACACTGTATGCTAAAAATATTTGTACAGTGGTGATTTCCAATGCTATACAGGTGAGGAACGTAAACAGCCTGGCACTATATTTTATTCGTTTGACCAGAGATCAACATAAGTATTCTACAAACACCGTGTAACTGCTTGACAGCACAAACGTGTAAAATAAGAAATACAAACACGTTTACAAATAAAACACCTAAAACAAGCCATTATTTTGACTTCGGGGTGAAGGTCGCGAGAAGGACTCTTCGAGCAGACGAAGAGGAAAGGAAAAGCTTTATACAATATGTACAGATATATAAGAAAATAGCGTACATGTAGCGTTATGAGCGCACCAGGCCGACGGGGCTGCTGGTAGCGACTAGCTCTCCCAACAAATGGGCCGGTTCTGCCCTAAATCCCTTTGGCGACCCATCGTCGGCAGGAACGAGGCGGGGCGGGTGCCGACGTCACCCTCGTCGCATTCGTCTTTCGTCGCGGTAGAAGTCTCGGGCCGGGACACCGCCGGGATGCCCCGGCGGTACGATGGGGGCAGTCTTGCTGACCTCTTCCACGGGGAAGGGTGAACAGTTCCGTGGAATTTCGAAGGTTGTCAGTTGGTGTTTGAAGCCCAGCACAAGGGCAACGTATGACTTCGGAAGAACGAGGGGGGGGGGGGGGGGGGGGGCGTAGGGTCGGAGCGCCCGTTGCCTCGATGATAGGCACGTAGTGTGGCACAACACCATGCAAATGAACTGCCCGGCTTCGTTGACCTTCTGTTGGTTCACATTAAAACAAAATTTTGTTGTAATATTACGTTAATAATTTTAGGGGCGTTAAATTGTGGCTAATTTTTTTAAGAGCTCAATAAGATAACGGAAGATCTACCGTGTTGTTTCTCCATTTCTTGTATTATTTTTTGCCATTGGCTATTACTAGAACAGGGGAACATCGCGTGCGTCTAGCGTGCGTATCGTAGTTAACAGGAACGGGTGCAGGCGTGCCACACAGTAACGTCACGTGGCAGTGAACTGCGCTCAAACTGGACAAGTGAAGAAGCTCAGTCGCGAAATTACGTTCCTTCTAGCAGATGGCCGGTTTAAGTTGCCAAATGAATGTCATAAAATGGAAGAACTGAAGGGTGACACGGCCTCCAGACGATCGAGCAACGCTGGTATCAGGAAGCCTGGTGTGACCAGACACATTTCCCGTTCAGAAACCAATGCAACACAGATATTTTGGCGCCCTGTATCACAGCACAAGTTCACTTTCAAGTAAATGCATCTTTCATATACTTGTATTGATCTTTCCGTAGAGCTCTCGCATATGGTTCTTCTAAGAGATGACGTAATTAAAGAGCCCAATTTCGAGGTCGATTAAAAGACCATAATTGTGAGGTGCTCCTTTAATTGGTCGTTCACACCCGTGCCTATTTAGTTGTATTGTGGAGGTTTACGTGCCAAAACTGTGATTTGATTATGAGGCACATGCCGTAGTTGTGGACTTCGGATTAATTTTGGCCACTACGGGACCTTTAACGTGCGCCCAATGCATGGGACACGGGCGTATTTGCATTTGGCCCCCATCGAAATGCGGCTGCCGCGGCCGGGATTTTATCGCGCGACATGGTGCTCAACAATCATGATAAAGTGCCTAAGCGTGACTGAACGAGGACGTAGAAAGAAACAGATACACAGAGACAGCACTAACTTTCAACAATATATTTTATGTTCGCATGCTTCGATAAATATATACCGTACGAGCGTAAACGAACGAAACAGCAAAAAAAAAAAAAAGAAGAACAACATTCAGTGGTGCATGTCGATGAACAGTACACGTGTCCAAGGCATGGTCAAAACATGCACTACAGTAGTTACAACGATAAACCGAGGAATTTTATCTCTTTTTCAGATAGCGACACTGATTGCTTGCTCACGCACCTTTCCTCTAATTTTGCACTTTCATAAGCCTCCACAATCTCCTTTGTAATCCTGCTATGAGCCCTGTATAAAATAGACGTACTTCCAAGCGTTGGCTTGCAGGGACAATCTCGCCAATGAATGCCCAAATTACCCTATATTACCCTAGTGACGTTATATTGATACTCCTTTAGTATCTCATTGACGCACCTGCCAGTTTGACCAACATACATTCTTCCGCACGAAAGCGGTATGGCATAGACAACGTTATGAGTGCAGGTTACAAATTGCTTGCGATGTCGAGTAGAACATGCGTTCCTTTTGTTATTCTCTGAATTAACCTGTTTGCATAGCTTCTGTAGGCGCTCAGAGGCAGAGAAAAATACGTCCACCCCCGAATTTGCCGCTATTCTTCTGAGTGCGCTTAGCAGCGCAACACCGTAGACGCTAAGTCACCGCGGCGGGTACCGAGTTCCTCAACGTGGTGGTTCCCACAAGAAATACTAGAATACCGCGGTCGCGAGGTCCTTGTTGTTTGAGACTTCAACCAGGTAAAGACAACTAGGTCTTGTGTCATAACGTATAGCCACCCGGAGGGCCCGTTCTCAAGTACGTGCTCGCGTGTGCGTTTGTTTCGCACCACTTACCGCTTCCTACTTCCGGTTCGTAACAGTTCAGTGCTCATCACACATCTTTCGACAGCAAAAAAAAAAAAAGAAGAAAGAATATCTCACATTACTTCAGTCGCTCGCGTCTTCCTGCGACAGTAGTGTTTTGGTGGCACAGCTCTAGCTCGGTCATTCCCAACAACATCGTGTTAGCTGTATCAATAGCGAATTTTTGCTTAAATAAAGCCTCGTGGTCGTTCTTCCTAATTATTAGAGATATGCACAGCGCCACGGAAGTACGTTTATAACTGCATAACATCCGGCCAATGCTTCGGTTATTTGGCATATAGTTAACTTCATATTTCAGGAAGCGAACAAGGATGAGTTTTTTTTCTTCTTCTTCTAAGTGTATGCTGCAGTCAGTGCATCACAGACAGGCACAAATTTCAGGAATGAAAGAAGACTCCACTCAGCAGTAATTCATTTGGCTAAGTAAACATTCGCTGATGTGCTTCTGTATACTCTGCACACGGGGCAGGCTCTTTCTTGCAGATAGGCGGAGTAAGTAGAGCCCCAATTTGAACAGAAACATAATGTTCGAGTTAGGACAGGCATGACCTGTGATGACTAGCAAAACGATAACAAGGTAAAAGCTGGAGGCTTGTTCTCGTTTTGCTCATCGTCTTGAATTTCCATCTCCCACCTTCCCCGTATTTTCCCTCTCATGACAAGGCATGACATGAGTAAGGTGTTGCATGGGTAATGAAATAGACTGCACAATGATCACAGTTGCGCGGCAAGTATAGTTTTGATCTTCCTGCATTGTCTGTAGTGTGGAAACTTTCTATACGACTAGAAAAAACCGGAAAGAGCCAGTCGTCTTTTTCTGCGCTTTTCAAGCCGTGGGACACGGTTTGCCTTACAGGAGACAATTCCTCGTTGGCGCCATTTTTTTCTCTGGTATATGTGTGGTGCGCATATACGTTTACTTGATTACGTTATAATAAGGCTATATGAGAAGTCCTTTTAGGCCAGGTCAACTGAAACACAGCCATAAATAATTACTTCACCGCAGTTCATGAAGCGCAAGCCACTGCCTAGCACGGGGTTGCCATTTTTATTTTATTACTTTATACCAGATTTTACACAGAAGCAAACACTGCACCTAGATGCATCCGTGTGACGTACAGGTTTTACTCACGACTCTGTCCTCGAAGTAAAATGGGGGATTTCATGGCAATATATTAAGTATTGCTGGCCAACATTCATGGCAGTGTCGGAATTAAAATATTTTCCGATATCTACTGGTAACACGTATATACAATAAACAGCATTTCTGTAATAAATTGCATAAATAATGTTAGACGTGCTCATTACAGCTGCGGAATCAAAGCATGTCAGTGCACAAGACGAACGTGGTTGATGGGAATTCGGAGGCTGGTACAAAGTACGAGATATTGTCCCAAAGTTCCGAGGAAAAGCTACGCTGAGGTAGCCGCACCTATTCACGGGTTGTTAAAAGTTAGAATCGAAAGTTATAATACTGCTATAGGTTAGCACTCTAGGTTTCATTACGAACACACGGGCTAGATAGGTGGACTATGTTTAGTTTTCAAGGTCATCATCTCAGGATGAACTGAGATGGTGAACTGAGAACTGAGCTGAGATGATGAACTGAGAACACAAATCGCTTTCCTTGGTCGACCGTGAGAAACATAAGCAGATTACGTAAATAAAGAAAGAAGCGAAGTCGTAACTTCTCTTATCCGTCGCCATACGAGTCTGAAGAAAGTCCAACGTCCCTTTTCCTTTCTCTTTGGGATGAGGCCTCGTCTAATGGATCGAACACAGGCGAGAGGTCTTTCTGCCTAAGGCACTGCATTAGTGTGGACAACATAAGAACGCGTCCTGGCGGGGCATCGCTTTGGGACTTTGTCTTTCTTTCTGTTTGCGGCAGATTTATCAGCAAAGTTGCGAACGGAAGGAAAGTAGGAGTTGCAGAAGCTTCCAGACACAAAATCAGAACTTTGTCTTATCTCCCTAGGTCCCTCGGCTGGCTAACTACGTTATTACTATCGTTTGTACTGAAGGCAACGCCGAAGGGAGTCACCCATATTTGTATACGACCCCCACATCTACGTGCCCGAGGGGGAGAGCAAGAGAGGGAGAAAATAAAGGAAAGGCCGGGAGGTCAACGAGACCAAAAGCTTAGGCTTCCTAACCTACATTAAGGAGGGGTGAGGGGGAAGATAAACGTGAAAAGGTAAGCAAAAAATATATAGAGAGAAACCGCGCACATGGACACAATCACTGCTGCTCACAGCACAGAATAACAGCTGACACTGCTAAAATCAATTTTTCAGGTTTGGTGGGCGTAAGAATTGCAACAGTGAATTCGTAGCCCTCTGCTGCGGCGCTAGAAAGTCGGGGTTAACTATCTGAACAGAAAGCGGGGTTATGCTCGCTAGGCACACAAATGACATGGTTACCACAGGGACGTGCTAGGCCACAGAAACCGACAGTGCGCGGTGTCGAAAAAAAAAAAAAGCTCTTGTTACTGTAGTTTTAGTTACATGTGAGGCTACTTCGTACATTCTGCGCCAAAGCAGCACAGGACACACCAACCAGACACTGTGTTTCATTTGTCCTATACTTTATATAGAAGGACAAGGGGAGGATTGGAATGTGCAGTCTAGTTAACTTTATTGTTTGGGATGGGCCAGATAAACAAGTTCAAGAAGCATTAACGGAACACAAAGGAACTCGCTTATAGAGTTTCGCTGTCTCTTATGTACCAATTATCAGACAGGCATACGCTTCTGTCGCTTCAGTTCTTTATGGACGAATTATTCCCATAAACTTCAAACAAACCTACGTGAACGATTAAAGGTCGATCTCTATAACAGCTATCCCAATAAGAAAAAAAAAAATATTTGTTTGCACATGCCGTCGACGATGATTGCCAATGTGAGCGAATACCCGAATGTTTCTAGAAAGCTGCTCTGCTCACCTTATCAAAGGAATGACCGTCTTGAAGGCGTATACCGTTTGCAATTATAGGACATGCAGGTAGCGTTCATTGTTTCACACAGAACAGAGGCGTTAACAAGTACATCGTAATGGTGTCGGAGCCATCTTCTGCAGCCCCCACGCGGACAGAAGGTAAAAGGAGAAGTGGAGAGCTGTCCATGCCGAGTGCTCCACTACATGTACACCTAGACCTCCAGACGCCACATAGTTCACGTACGACAGCACAGTTATGTCGAAGGCCCAGTGACAAACGCTAGCGACAAAATGCTAGTGACAAACCGGCACAATTTCAACTGCTCTCGCGCAATTCGGTTGCGCGAGAGCAGGCGCCCTTTACATCAACGCCTTCGTATCCAAACTATACGACCACCGTCAGCCACCTATGAAAACAGGCGAAAGCTGCAAAGAAAAGCTGTTCGCTTGAAGAATACCCGGTGGGAGACTTACCGCCTTAACGGTTGCGCCTCATCTGCGTCCTTCCTTTCTCTTTCGCTCTCCCTTCAATTCCCATTGTCTCTCTCTCTCTCAGCGTAGGGTAACCAACCAGACGCTTTCCCGGTTTACATATCCTGGCCGTCTTTCTTGCTTTCCTCCTGCTTCTCCTCCCGATTAAATTAATTAAAATTAAATTATGTTATGCGGTTTTGCGTGCAATAACCACGAGCTGATTATGAGGCACGCCGTAGTGGGGGACTCCGAAAATTTGGACCACCTCATGCTCCTTAACGTGCAACTGATTCTAAGTGCACGGGTGTTTTCTCATTTCGCCCCCATCGAAATGCGGCCGCCGTGACCGGGATTCGATCCCGCGACCTCTAGCTTAGCAGCCCAACGCCATAAATACAAAGCAACCGCGGCGGGTTCTCCTCCCGAGACAGCGCGTTGTCTTGGTGTTCGACGGAACGAGCTCTGACACCTCTTTGTGCGTCGTGGAAAGAGCGCTTGCTTTTAACTTTTGCACTTGGCGTGTCCATTTGAGGGTGCTGCTTTCGGATGCATAATCAAGTGATAAAAAAAATATGGGTTTTTACGTGCAAAAACTACTTTCTGTTTATGAGGCATGCCGTAGTGGAGGACTCCGGAAATTTCGACCACCTCATGGGGTTCTTTAACATGCACCTAAATCTAAGCACACGGGTGTTTTCGCATTTCGCCCCCATCGAAATGCGGCCGCCATGGCCGGGATTCGGTCCCGCGACCTCGTGCTCAGCAGCCCAACACCATATAATCAAGCGATACTTTTCATGTTGCGCGGGCATTTTGGTGCCCTGCTGAAAATGTACATGTAATTGTGTTGTACTGAAAACAACCGAATTGATTTTTTATAACTCTTTCGAACCTATTAATTGATCTCGCGTGAGTTAGAGCAGCAAGTAACCACTTAGATAAATAATTAGAATACAGCAATCGAATAACTTTAACGAAAACAGTACAGGTGATTTCTCAAAGAGGCTGCGGACTATATGTACTTAGTTTTGTTCTCGAAAAATATATCCCTCTTTTTTTTAAAGCTCGGACTATTTTAGCTGAGATGCCGGGCTGTATACCTGTTGCGGTGGGTTAGATCATCGTCATCTTGAGCAGCGTATTTTGTGTCCACTGCAGGTCGAAGGGCTCTCCCTGTGATCTCCATGTACCCCTGTCTTGCGCCAACTGATTCCAATTAGCGCCTGCGAATTTCTTAATTTCATCACTTAATCTTAATTTCTGACGTCCTCGACTGTGCGTTCATTCTCTTGACAATAATTCTGTGCTATAATGGTCCACCGGTTAGCTACCCTACGCATTACGTAGCCTGCCCAGCTCCATTTCTTTTCCCGTAATGTCAACCAGAATATCGGCTATCCCCGTTTGCTCTATGATTCACACCATTCTGTTCCTGTCTCTGAACGTTACGCCTAACATTTTTCGCTCCTTCGCTCTTTGCGCATTCCTTATTCTTGAGTTTCTTTGTTAACCTCCAAGTTTCTGCCCCTTATGTTAGCACTAGTCTAATGCAATGACTGTATACTTTTCTTTTCAATGACAGGGGTACGCTCCCAGTGAAGATTTGGTAATACCTGCCGCATGCACCGCAACCCATTTTTTATTCTTCTGTAAATTTCCTTTACATGATCAGGATCCTTTGTGAGTAACTGGCCTAGATAAACGTACGCCTGTACAGTGCAAGAGTTGAGGTCGGGCATGTCGAAATGAGTAGCTGGCCCATGCCATCGTCCGACTCATCCACGCTAAGGACGTTGTTGAAGAGGAACATGTTCTCAACGAGAACGAGGAGTACTGGGTTTATTTACAATATGTACATGAGTAGTGGAGAGCGTTACGTCTCACCAGTCTAGCACGACAGAATTCAAGCACACTGAGGAGCCGAAAATGTCCGTTCAAACCCCCTCTGTCCTTCCTAGATCCCCAGGCCAGGGAAATCTGCCATCCCACCTTTGTCCGATCGGAGAGCCCAAAGCCGCCGAAGGATCTCACGTTGAGGACGACAGTGCACACAATCACTCCGGCACTTTTGTTTACTGTACACACAGAAAGGAGGGGAGCTTCGTAGACAGGGATTGTCACCCTTGACTCAAACTGGTGCGTCTTGGTTCCTGGGATGACCCAGCAATTAGCTGGATCGTCTGTCAAACGACTGTGGCGGTTACCGGAGTCCATGAGAAAACGCCGTGGAACGCCCTTTTCCAGGAGTTTCTTGCTCCCATCGTCTTTGAAGGCGACAGTCAACTAACAAACAAAACTCGATTAGCCAAACGTGTCTCGCCTTGTCGCCGCATGTCGTTCCGAGAGGACGCATTAACTTCACGAAGTGATTGGTCGCAGCGGTGCAGGAGAGGCTAGAAGGTCACCACCCCCGCTGGCCGATTGTAACAAGTCTCAAAGGCAGACCGGTGATCATGAATTCTTGTTCCCTTGCAAGGCTACTGAATGTTGTCTTTGTCTTCTGCATATTAATCTTTAACCCCGGTATTTCACTTTCTCGGTTAACGTTCTCAATTAGGTGTTATAATTCGCACCCCCCCCCCCCCCCCCCCCCCCCCCGTTGTTGCTGAACAGGTCAATGTCATCGGCAAACCGAAGTTTGCTGAGATATTCACCGTTGATCTTCGCTCCGAAGTGGATTAGGTATTATCTGAAAAAGCACAATGCAGAGGCCCGCGCATAATGGGCAGGAAAGAGAAATGGGAGGCGAAGTGATAGACACCGTATATTACTTCGGTATCGTCCTCCAAAACGAGATTCGTGTACTTGTGATATAAGTCACACGAAAAAATTCTTAAATTCTGTGATTATCCGTAGTGGAGAAGTAGTGGCAGTTGGAGGGTTGTTGTAAAATTGAGTTTACATGCAGTAACGTCTCGCGTCTGGCCTGCCAATTTTACTGAGCTGTTCCAAACCACATGTGTCCAGTTGTCATTGTCAATACTGAGGAAGTAGACAGTAAAATTTATATATTATTTCAAATATGCCTAATCCACGACCTTTGCGTAGTACACTATCGGCACAGACCAGCGACCGCTTAGAGTAGCTTTGTTTTTTCTTATATGTATTTGATCGCCGTTTCTTGGCAATCCTGGCCAATTCCTGACCAATTTTTCAATACTGACAAAAACCACTTCGTAGTACTACAAAACTTCATAAGTGCATATAAGGTGCGTTTTCTGAATCACCTAGCTTTAATCATCAAGTGGGCTCATGCAAGGCTGCTAGATAGGACGAAAAACCATCTAGGCGGCATTACGAAGGCTTCCCCCAAACAAAGAGAGAGAGAGAGCGAGATAGATAGATAGATAGATAGATAGATAGATAGATAGATAGATAGATAGATAGATAGATAGATAGATAGATAGATAGATAGATAGATAGATAGATAGATAGATAGATAGATAGATAGATAGATAGATAGATAGATAGATAGATAGATAGATAGATAGATAGATAGATAGATAGATAGATAGATAGATAGATAGATAGATAGATAGATAGATAGATAGATAGATAGATAGATAGATAGATAGATAGATAGATAGATAGATAGATAGATAGATAGATAGATAGATAGATAGATAGATAGATAGATAGATAGATAGATAGATAGATAGATAGATAGATAGATAGATAGATAGATAGATAGATAGATAGATAGATAGATAGATAGATAGATAGATAGATAGATAGATAGATAGATAGATAGATAGATAGATAGATAGATAGATAGATAGATAGATAGATAGATAGATAGATAGATAGATAGATAGATAGATAGATAGATAGATAGATAGATAGATAGATAGATAGATAGATAGATAGATAGATAGATAGATAGATATAACTATAAGCATTCTCAAATCTAAAAGTTTGCGCAGCTGTGCTTTCTTCAGTGCTGACAAAGGGATAATAGGATGACGCACGTTCAACAGCTGTTCAACAGGTACTACTCACCTTAGCTTTAGCTGGGGCTTTCAATCAAATCGCGTTAGCTCTTTGCCATTCGTTCTAGGTTACTCGCCTTGGTTATAACTGTGGCTTATGTTTAACGTATTTCTTGTATATGTTCTTGTAGGCAGAATTTGTTAGTGGAACGCGACTAATCCTAGAAATTGTTCACTTATGGGAAATACTTCGTTCATTTCGGTCGATGGGAGCTCGAAAATAGTACGGAATGGCTATTGGATTCGCCTGAACTGCCAACGTCTCTAGACACGCCAGTGAAAGCACGAGCATAGCATTAAAAGCCGTGGCTGTACGTACGGTGATATACTTCTCAAAGCTACCAGTTGTATACGCTAAACAGTAGCTTCTTATGAGGTTAATTTTGTCAACGCGTTTATCGTAGCCTAATATTTCAGATGTGTCAATGCCAAACGTGCACACTTGTGGCTGCTTAGTGACCTTTCTTCCAGCATGTCACGATTTCTATGTACCCGTTGTCGCTTCTTCGGCCATGAGGCGGGAAAGACCAGCCAGCGCCAGACAGACGTGCATAGACGGCAGTGCAAAGCAACAGCCGTCGTACTATGTACAGATAGATAGATTTAGCGAGAAGATTAGGTGGAGAGGTTGGAAGCGTGTCTTGACTACTAATCGATGTCACTTATATTATATACGGGGTGATCAACTATAAATTTATACGGAAATTTTCAAAATCACCTGCACCAAATATCAACGAGATGAAAGGGGGTTAACCGAGGGGCCCGATTTTTATTAGTCATATTATAAGAAGCCAACAAACACTGACACCAAGGATAACATAGGGGAAATTACTTGTGCTTAATAAATGAAATAAAGAAACGATAATTTAATGGAAATTAAAGTGGATGAAAAAACAACTTGCCGCAGGTGGAAACCGAACCCAGAACCTTCGCATTTCGCGTGCGATGCTTTACCAATTGAGCTACCGCGGCGTCACTTCCCCATCCACTTTTTTGGGGTATTTATGTG
Organism: Dermacentor andersoni; assembly: GCF_023375885.2. Lineage (NCBI taxonomy): Eukaryota > Metazoa > Arthropoda > Arachnida > Ixodida > Ixodidae > Dermacentor > Dermacentor andersoni. The sequence goes on from NC_092818.1 coordinate 136,515,327, forward strand.
TCCTAGTAGAACCCTGGGAGTGTTAGCCAGTGCCACCACTCGCAGACCTTGGCGGCGGACGTAGAACGTCCTTTTTGCCGCAGGCGTCACGACAACGTGATCTTTTTTGGTTGGAGGCAACTGGTCAATAAAAGCACATATGCTACCTGAAGGCATCAATGTTGCCGGATTCGAGACCTTCGTTATGAAATCAACGAGAAGAAAGGGGGTTAACCGAGGGGCCAGATTTTTATTAGTCATATTATAAGAAGCCAACAAACACTGACACCAAGGACAACATAGGGGAAATTACTTGGCTTAATAAATGAAATAAAGAAACGATAATTTAATGGAAATTAAAGTGGATGAAAAAACAACTTGCCGCAAATAGGAACCGAACCCACAACCTTCGCATTTCCCTGCTGCATTTTTTATTCTTCTGACGTCCCGCTTCTGTTTCTTTTCTTGATTCAGAAAACTCCTACAACGTACTGGTAGCAGCTGTGCACATCACCCTGATCTTTAACTACGAATTTATCAATTCACTCATCGATTAGTTATGCACGCATATAATTCCAGTTTAAATCGAGAAAGCTAATGGATTTAAGTACTCTAAATCTGGACTACGCGGACACAAATACTTCTGCGCGCTTTTCACACCCAATTCATGTTTGGTGGGCACGAACATTTTGTTCTTGTTTATTTCTTCTTTACCGCACATGTCTCTCATCACTAGTTTGTTAATAGGTATCTTGCTTTTTCTCATTATGGCAGTGTGACTACTCATAGCGCTGCGACTCCAGGATCGTACCGTCGATCATAAGAAAGGAAAAAACTTAGTGCCCTTCCACTGTGAAGAAGGATGACCAGCGAAGCTCTTCATGTGGGCCCCTTAATGGCGAAATGCACCTCCGCCGCAGGTCGGCCCGACATTGCCCTATCTTCGGGATCTTGTGTCTACACACAGACACGATCCTGGGAGAACTAGCCCTTAACAGCTTGGCGGTAAAATCAATCGGGCAACCAGAAGGAATGTGAAGTTGCGCTGTGTTGCTCCAGCAAGTCAACCAATCCCACGTGCGCAGCACTGTGCGCAATTAAAGTTAAGGCCCCCTGATGCACTCGAAGTAAATCCATTGAGAGGTCGCGCGCGTACAGGTTACATCGCGTTTCTTCTTTGGTGTCTGGTTAGAGCTTACGCAGCTCCGCCTCACATATTGGATCAAGAAGTAACAAATATGCTCGCTCTCAATGGCAACCATAACTCACGAGCAGCGTATCTTATTATTCTTTTTTTTTTGTTGTTGTTAACCGTTCGCTTTGTTGATGTGCACTGCACGAATTGCATTCGTCTCGCTGTCTCGCTCTAATCTTAGCTCTTAGTGTCTTTCACTGCACGCCACCAGTTGGGCCAAAGTTTAGGCCCGGGCCAAACCGTTCTGGCTTTATTTTTCCTTTCCCTGCTCGTTTTACTGCTTTACTGCTTCCCGGCTCGCGGCCGCTGGACCGAGGACCCCGCGTTGGCGTCAATCACGTTCCATCCTTCGGAACGCGCGAACTATGGCCCGATCGATGGGCGGCTGCCGCCTGATCCATCAAGCTGGTGGCCATCATACTGCCGTCGCTGTCCGCACTCTGCGGGCGTGGCCCGACCCTCCCCTGCGCAAGGGTTTCTCTCCCTTCTCCTTATATAGCTTTTGAAGGAACCCGAGCCTTCTTCGCTCGAGTGCGCCTCCCGACCACTTTAAAGGGGTCACCCACGCAGCTGCTTCCTCTATTTTCTGGCACGCGCTTCCCTCCTTTTCATCGTCCTTCCATTACTTCCGCATATTCGTCTCTGCGCAGCGCGCACTGTGCTGCAGTGATAGGCCGCGCTTTCAAACACGTTGTTAGTTGAGCTCTTGCTCTGAAAAAAAAAAAAAAAACGAAACAACAAGAACAGGAAAAAAAAGAAACAGCTGGGAAATGGTACACAAAGGGCAAAAGGCAAGCATAACGAAGCACTGAACTAAGAACCATTGCTTCATAGCTTGTCCGCTCCTTTTATGCCGAATAAAGTGCGCTCGCAACGAGAAAGAAAAAGAAATGGAAGAAAGAAAGAACTAACGAAAGAAAGGAAGAGGAAGGACCATACTGTTCCATGAAACACGCTCCGAGCAATAATATCATGATGAAAGTTATACAAGCTCTTTCTGGTACAACCTTAGCGACGGCATGCATACACTTCTGCCTTCTTTGCATTCTGGAGTAAAGACGCCTCTCCAAAGATTCATTTATGTCATAAAAATGTTTATTCTCCCTTCCTTCTTCTCTCTCTCCATTTCTCTTTCTCTCTCCCCCTTTTTTGTGAATTCATAAACGCTTCGCAGATCTCCCTCTCTCTCTCTCTCTGTTTCTCTCTTGTTCTCTTTACATTCTTGAGATAAGGCACAGTTAGAATTTTGTAAGCAACCGCAACCTCTGCAGTGGCCGTATAGCTAAGTGACTTCCATGCTTGACGTTAAGTGAATACGCATGTTCTGCTGCATGAAAACAGCATTTCATAAGCTATATAGCGCTCAATGGTATTCGACGTATTTGTTGGCGTGCCTCTTTTTTCACATTTCAGTTCTGTGTGCGTGCGTGCGTGCGTGCGTGCGTGCGTGTGTGTGTGTGCGTGCGTGCGTGCGTGTGTGCGTGTGTGTTTGTGTGTGTGTGCGTGCGTGCGTGCGTGCGTGTTTCGCTGGTAACGTTTGTGCAGAGAGTAGTTAGTTTGCTTAATGCAGTGAAAACTAGTTGAACTCCCGCTTTCGCGATTATTTTGATTGTGTGCCACTTCGGGCACGTGTGGTATTACCGTCATCTTAACATTCTTGTTTCGAGCTGCACAAACTTCTGAATTCCTCCTCAGAGTAAGCCATCTTCCAACCAGCCCCTAGTTGATATCACCGCAACAGCCTCACGTCTTTCCATTACGACTTGCTCTCTCATAGCTCACAAAAGCTGTATCGCCTGTAAATGTTTTTCTTGACTCACCGTTCTCACACGAATATACTCTTTCTTCTTTAGTTGCAGTCTATGAAGTGTCTGGGGAGTGTAGAGTTCAGAATGACTACAACAGATGCTAGGGTAGATGGTTATGGAATGACGACATGATGAGAGGAGGCAGCTAGACATGGCTGTGGCTTTTTTTTTTTTATTTCAGAGCCAGAATATCAAAAGTAATAAATCGACGGCACATAGAACAGGAACAGACAGACGGGTTCCGCTAGAAAGTACCGTAGTCCTGTAGCAGAAACCCGCGTCATTTGGGTAATGGAACGATATCAATCCCCACTTTTTTTCGGCAATAACTGCAGTCCCCAGATAACTGAATCCGGCATTCTTGTAGCTTGCTTCGTGTTCTTTCTACCAGCTATTTAGCGCTAGTAAGGTGCTATGTTTTTTTAACGAATGTATTCGAGGAGATTTAGGTGCGTGTTAGACGGCGCTTGCTACTCCTCTCCTTTTAATTTACAGATGTGCTCGAAAAAGATTGTAGACGAAATTATAGTCACAACAGTTTACATGTACTAAAAAAAAAAACAAGTATATCTGACCAGTTCCCAAAATTCGAATGTTTTTGCTGAAGTACAGTAACGTCCGATGTTGGTGGGAAACAGAGCTCACACATCCGAGGCAGTTGTCAAGGTCATAGGCATTGCAGGATCAAACATTTTTATATAAATACTGAGAAAGTTTTTGCTTGAAATTAAGGAAAGTTAGATGTGTGGAAAAGCCTGCATACCGAATTTCACATATCGTTCAGCTCGCTTCTGGATACGTCCCGCACTCGTTGGCTAGCTCCCAGCAAAAGACCATAGAATATTTTATTCTAGTTCTTCTACCTCGTTCGTAATTAGATCCCTTATTTATAGTAAGAGGATTTCCATTCTCTCCTTCCTCCTTTTTCTTCTTAATCTCGCTGTCGATATTGCCCTGTGTTTTTTTCTCATTGCCAGTCGCCTAATTGTCGACCTTAGAGCAATGAATTAGCGCTTATTTTCGCAGAAACATCAACCGTGCTCTTTCGAATTATCATTAGCTGTACTGGTCATTATGTGCCTGTGGCTCAGTCGGAAGACGGCTCACAGTTACTGTGCCCGGCGTTCAACTTTCGGTTTGTTCAGCATTTCCGAGCGGTCGTAGCTTACCTGTGACGCACTAGCACAGTGCCAAAGACACAGATGCTAACAGACCAAGACTACTATGTTTTCTGAATCTAATTCACGATTTCTGAGCATCATTATCTTTGTTTAGTGGTTCACCGTTCCTCTAATGTCCTTTTTGAAAGAGTAAAACGCTACTTATAAAATAAAAGTGCACATCTGTTTCTTTTCTGTCCCATGTAGGTGACCTGGTGAGCCACATTTATTTACTTAACACCTATCTCGTACTAATTTTAATAAAATAAGTACGATATAAGCGTGAGGAAATGCAGGCGTACTTACTTTAATAAAATGAGTGCGCCTGTATTCGCTCTCGCTTTTTTTTTCTGTAGTTAAAACAGCAGACTGAATTCTTCACTCACATATTATTTTCAAATATATCTACACGTAGCTTATAACTGAAAGGACGAAAGAAGACAAGCAGTTATTTGAGCAATAGGCGACAAGCTTAAAACTTTGAAGAACGTAAAGCTAAAGTGCAGTCTGATGAAGCTTGTAGGTGGGCTCAAGTTGAGCTTGAAGATAGAGTTGCAACAAAGTCGGTGACTGCGCAATGCCTCGCAATAAGAGAAACATCACTGCTATTTTGAATTCTTGTGAATGCACATTTCGTGCGTATTCTGGTATTATATTGAATGGCCGATTGGCAGCTTCGTGGCCAAGCTTTAAATTACTGCCACATGACGCGAATCAGTCAAAATTCGTTAGCCTATTTGACTAAATAATTACAGAACACAAGGCAAGCCAACAAAGTGATCGACAGCAGGCATAATCATATTCTATATATAAAAATGTGTGTATCACATTGACTTCACTGTCTTTTAAGACAAGACTTTCTCCGAGATATTTATCTCCGACACATCGCCATGTACAGAGGCAGGCCTGTTGTGTCGTAAGCCGAGGTGGCGACGTCCATAAAGACTCCATGTTTTGATCACCAACAGCCCGCTGATTGTCCTCGCACTTCCGGCCAACTGCTTTCAATGTCACCAACAAGCTACTGACGACGGTGTTCTCGGTTTGCACGCTGTTTCATTTCTTCCGTAGCATGGCGTATAGCTTGTGCGTACAAGGAATGAAAGGCCTGCTGGCTATAGAGAAAGGCGCACCATCTTTGGCGCCACTCCGCGGCAGACGGCAACCAGGCCCGCTCAAACAAGCGCTCGTGCCACGGCTGTGTGGCTGTTTACACAGATAATGCCCAGCGCCCTCTCGTGGGCCTTCATCGCGCGGCTGCATTAGGACACGCAAACATTCCCGCTGAGACCCATGTTGAGGCCTCGGACTGACGTTGGCGCTGGTGAACACATCCCCTGGGTGCTTCAACTGCATTAGTGGCCTGTGTAATACGTCTCCCAGGAAAGCACCGACGGTTATTTACATTGGCGACGTGTCTTCGCAGAAAACAACGACGTCACAACAGAGCGATAGCGTTATGCTGGGACACTAACGTACCGCACTGCCTTGATGGATGCGCCACGACGCGGCCGAGGAAGGACGCATGGCAGCAGTGTTGCTGTGAGCGTCAAGTGCCGTTGGCAAATGCTTCGTTCTCTCGAGCCTTGCGTCAGCGGAATGTCGCAAGCTAGTGACCTCTCGGGTTTGTCTGCTCCGTTTGCCTGTACTGTTTTGGCACAAATGTCAAGTGCGAATCAAGAGTCTGGCAGATTCTTATTTCTCGTCTCGTGTAAGATCGGACAAAACGCTTTTAAGGGTACCCGGACAAGACGACTTTAACGTCCTTTGGTAAATATCTCGACTTCCACTGGCTAGAAGCAATTCAATGTCCGCACAGCTAGACAAATGTGCTTCTTCTTCTTCCACATGAAAACTAGAGCAAAAAGGTTGACTAGTATAGAATTTATATAAAAAAAGAACAAATGAAACACATTTGTTACTTTGGCAAAGAAACATTTAAAAATAACAATTCTTTCTAGAGCGACGAAAGTGCCTTCACATGTTCCCTACAATACGGGGATTTCGCTGAACTAAAATAAATACATCTCATAATTGGAGTCCTGAAATACAATATTTAGAACTTACATTCTAACTAGGCGGTTTCCGGATGAAGAAAGTTACAAATAAAAAAGTATTCACTGAAAAATTGTGTTTTTGGTTGTCTCTGCTATGACCACTTGGCAATTATTCATTAACGTTTCAGAGAAAAACTTTCATTCATTGCAGAGAAAATATTCCTTGAACAAGACAACACAGCGTTTTCAGAAATATTGTTTTAATTTTTAGCTGTTTCGCCATCCTAGTATGCACTTGGGCCTACTATGCAGCAACATCTGCATAAGCTTGCACTAGCTCAGGTCGACCTCTCTGTCTCTCCTATCAATAAATTCTATTCATTCATTCTTTACGAAACCTTTTTCTGGCACTTGCCATGGCCTTCCTTCGTTTTTTTTTCTTGCATTGGTGTTGCATTGCTTTATTTATAGTTAAAATTGCGACGTGAGCAACTTCTTTAGAAGTCACGCACATTCTCACGAACGGGTATGCATCAGATGCACCATTTTTGAATCGTTTGCGGTGCAACTACAAGCGCGTTGCTTGCTGGACATGTTCTCCGCAAGAAGAAGTATTTATCCGTCCTACTATTTTTAGAAACGGTTTTTTCGGCACATTGTGGGTACCATCTCCCCTTAAGTACATTTCGTGCATACAGTTATTCTGGGCTGTCTATTGCTCCTCTGACGAGTGTTACTATAACCGTTTGGCGCGCCTAGAAATCCACCCGAAAAGGAGCTTTTGCGGAACCTCCGATATCAGTTAGCTTTACGAGGGTGTGCAATACACATGTGCTTATGAACGGATGCAGTCGCGGTTACTCGATAATGGTAGTCAACATTACAGTTAGGCACCAGAAGGCTGACAAAGCAATTTTCATTTTTTTTTTTTTGCTGGGCTGTTTGATGCAAGAAACTGTAGCTGAAACTGCTGACCATTGTAATGACCATTACCTGGTAATGCCCAAATAAATTTCCCTATTACAAAAATTGAAACTTGTCACCCTTCACTTCTGACCAAGGAGAATTCATTTGTGCAAAAAGAAAGACAAGAGAAACATTGAAAACGATGAAATGATATTTGAGGTATACCCTAATTACTATAGTAACTGAACTATCCACAGCTGAAACTTCACTTCTGCACATAGAAGGCGCCACTATCTAAGTTTGCGTTAATTCTGCGTGCTTAAATCAGCATTTTGAGGCACAAATCTCAGCACAGCATACATGATAAGTTGGACATAGCAAGAGTAATTGGGAACTTATTTAAACATTCATGCCACTTACAATAAATAGACTGAACCTTTTCACTTGAAAAGCAGGTTGAAGTTTGAGCTTACCCACAGTTTCACTGCATGTTCTCGGTATAACTCTTTGGCAAATGAGAAGCTCTTCACAGTGCAGTTGAGCTTTTCTTCGCTCTCTTTGTACCCGCGGGCATCTATTTGGGACTTGAATTCATGTTTTAAGTTGCCCTTGACATCATTTGAAACTAAGCGCCATGGTACAACATAGGAGTATTTAGTGGCGATTTGCCTCCTCAAAGTACATTTTACCTGAAGGCTGACGCCTGCCTTTTAATAGATGTTTCAATTTCGCCGCCATACCTATGAGTGGCACTGGCTACACTCCCAGGACCAAGCTATAATATGGTACGTTCTCCTCCTGTGCTTTCTATTGTATTTGTTTGCATGCCTCAATGAATTAAAGAACCTCTTACACGCAGTTGTATTCACCTGACGTGTTCGATAACACGTAACAGTTTGCTTGTCTTATAGCACCTCACGATAAAAGTCAAACAAGTTACACTTACGGGGCACACGTTCGGAAGTACGGCTTTCACGCTCGATAGCCAATCGTTACAAGTCGCGATGTGGCATTGTCTGGCACAGTTATACCATTGCAAACTTCGTTAAGATTCAATCTGCGTTGCTTTCCTTGTCCGGTTATAACGGAGGCGTATGAAAAATTGAATTTAACACCCTATGTATTCTCCTCTGTAGCCATTCCCGCAGGCCTTCCTGCCTGTGGTTCCGTTTCGCCGGTGTATTTCCGAAAACGAAGTTCGTCAGTTGGGCGTTGTGCACATGCTCATCCAAGCAACGGCTCCCGCCTCACCTACCTCGCTATCGCGTCTTGCTCTCAGACTCGCCGTTCGCGGATGCCAGGCAGCCCTGACAGGTGTTACCGCAATGCTGAGTCGATACTAGGTTTGGACGTCCGTTTCGACTGTGCTCGCAGCCCATATACAAAGCTCTCATTGTACTGTCGACATCCTGTTACGCGAACTGCAACACAGTGAGCGAACAACCCAAGTTACTGTATCGTTCTCGGTGTCGTGCCCGAAGCGCCTGGCCCTGCCTCGGTTTCATGCAATACGGCTCTTTCCTGCCTCCTTTGAAACGATCGAAGCGAAACGTATAATTCTCTCTCCATTCAAGCCGCTTCCCTATCTTACTTAGTTTGCTCCGTTGGTCTTTTGAGTCTATATCGCCGCAGTTGTGCGTTCGTTGGGGCGAGCGCGGTGGTTGAAGTGAAAGTGTTCGGGTCCGTCTCTATACATCATAATAAGGAACATGGAAGGGCCATCACAAAAACTGGCGTCAACGGACGCATGCGGAAGCGACGCATCGCAGGCAGAATGCTGTCTCCAAGATAGCGCACTGCTGTCTCTGCCCAATTTCCTTTCCCCTATCCTAAATACACGCACACACGCACACACTATTATTCTTTTTTTGTGTGTGTTATGAGGCCGTCTGTACTGAGCGATAAAGCGATTATTCTTTAAATGAATTAATTAAGTAATTGTTTATCGATACTGCAGATCATCGTGGGGTCCATGCAGGAGTGGCATACAAGTAATAAACAAATTCATAACAAGCAACTAGCAATCATACAGGAAAGCAAACAACAAAGCTTGTGAATGCAAGACATGGGACACTAATTACAATCATAATACATTAGTTTCGACATCTGTGTATTTTCACCTCTTCTTCCGGAAAATACGGCGCGTTTCCGCGGGAAAAGAAGAAGAAAAAAGCTATTGTTACCAAGCAGAAGGACTAATTATGCTTATTGCATTTCTCATGCAAGAATAGCAGTTATTGAATTATCAGAGCTAAAAAAATTCTAATGAGCCACGGACAAAACGGTGTCACCCAAATCCTATCGCCTTGATTTGCTTTAAGCCACCGCGTCGCAATGGTGCTAGCGTGAGAACTACTAGTATAAGCAGGATGATATCTACAGACGACATAGTACAAAGGAAACGTACGGATATATATTTTTGTTCTCGTCACGTGATACTAAACTAAAAAGCATTATGCAGATTCAACGTACGTATTGAAATCTAGGTTAGCCGACGCTATCGCCATCCGTTTAAGTTCTGCGCAACTGTTCATCTTCTGCACATCGTATTGCAGTATAGCAATTCAGTGCCTGGCGGGCAAGATGGCCAGACGCGGACACCCCCACCACGCAACGAACGCGACCACTGCCTCCGTCATATGCCCATTTTGTCATGTCACTGTGTCCAGGGCCAACCCACTTTACTAATGCACTGTTTTCAGCATCGGCTCACTTTACTAGGCCTGAAACCGACACAGACGCGACAAAGCCCGGGCGAGAAAGCATAGAAAGGTTTCCTTTAAAAGGAAATTGATGCGCTCGATGACGAGTATTTGTTGGAATGAAGACATTTAGGCACTGTTTCTTGATTCACTGTGTAATTTTCATAAGGAAGAGAGCCAGCCACCGACACATCCGTAGGGTTAATACAGGCAGGGATGCACACAATCTGATTCGTTAGCTGAGCGACATGAGCGCTGTCCTTTATGTACAAGTTACACGTCAAAACAGGAACAGCCACACTTAGCAAGGAAAGCTTCACTTTGAAATTTGTGAAAACCATCATGGGCCCTAATTTTGTACTTTAATTGGATCATTAAGCAGCACAGGGCAGTTAGATAATTATGTTCGCGATCTGTATAGCTACTTGTATGATTTCCACATATATAGCTGAAGGCGTGTTTCATTCTGTCTGGGTCTCTACATTGCTCAGAAAATACGCTTGCTCTGGCGTTCGGTTGTGTCCTCGGATGCAACCTGTATAATAAGCTCCCGTCATACTCCGTTCTCACGCGGTTATCACTGTCACGGCACTAGAATTATCCAACTCACGAATCTTCAAGTTCTCATTGCGTTCAGGCATACCCAGCCCATCACTGCTCGTAAAAGCTGTATTCGCTACTTTGAATCGCAACGTACGAAACATTCCGAATTTAATGTTTTTAATCTATAGCCCTTTTAGGCTATGTTTGATTACCGGCCACAATTCTCACTCAGGTCATGCCGCCGCATTGGTTTCAGGAATTCATAAAATGCTAGTTCTCGCTTAATCTCACCTTTCTCACCTGCTTTCGTGATAGCATAGTTTTATGAAGATGCCTTTGTTGCTGCGATGCCTGAACAAAAAAAAGAAAGAAAAAGGTGGTGGCTCTCCCAAGCTGCAGGGGAAGACAATATCAGAACATTCGCCGCCGTTCTCTCGCTTTTCACCAATATCTATTCTTCATCAATTTTTTTTTCTTTTTTTGTAAGGCAACGCATCAAGTGACATTCGAGATCGCCTTGCCGAAGGAGGTATTCTTGTTATGTCTTTTGACCGTGACATCCTTCCCACACTAATGATTTTGGTCACGTCATCATAAAACAGTTATGGGTAGGTCAAAAAAAAAAAACGGAAAACAACAATGTCTTCGCACTTTGCACCTGCTACGTATAAAAAGGAAGAAGATGACAAAGCTTTATGCTTTCTTGCTCACCTTTGGTTTTACGTGACCCAGTTTTCAGAAGAGTGGTCTTGAACTAGAGAGTATACAAGAAAATACCTCTAAAGTTTTGAAAGCCTGCGCAGTATTGCTTCCCTTGAACACGACGTTTTGCGGTTGTATTTGTGTCTATACCACGTTTTCTCGCATCGTCGCCGGGCTTATAAAACTAACTTAGGCAAGAAAGCGCAACGGAAAATGAAAATCATGAAACTTTCATCTCGCGACAAAATACGTTTGGCAAGACAAAAATTTCGCTCGCCGGATTGTTTGCGAATGCTGATGAGCCGGGCGATTGCTTTGACTTCTACGTCGTTTCTTTATTTTTCTACCAGACACCACTGCCCTAGGCGCATACCGATGAAATTGTGGCGAAGCG